>NC_041388.1:418846994-418967839 GCF_002162155.2 Triticum dicoccoides | reverse complement strand
ATAGGACTCGCGGAGGGGGGGAAAAGAGAGAGGGGGGCCGGCCCCCTCTCCTTGTCCTATTCATACAAAGGGAGGGGAGGGGCGCGCGGCCCATCTTGGGCTGCCCCTTATCTTTTCCACTAAGGCCCACTAAGGCCCATATAGCTCCCGGGGGGTTCCGGTAACCTCCCGGTACTCCGGTAAAATCCCGATTTCACCCGGAACACTTCTGATATCCAAACATAGGCTTCCAATATATCAATCTTGATGTCTCGACCATTTCGAGACTCCTCGTCATGTCCGTGATCACATCCGGGACTCCGAACAACCTTCGGTACATCAAAATGCATAAACTCATAATATAATTGTCATCGTAACCTTAAGCGTGCGGACCCTACGGGTTCGAGAACAATGTAGACATGACCGAGACATGTCTCCGGTCAATAACCAATAGCGGAACTTGGATGCTCATATTGGCTCCTACATATTCTACGAAGATCTTTTATCGGTCAGACCGCATAACAACATACGTTGTTCCCTTTGTCATCGGTATGTTACTTGCCCGAGATTCGATCGTCGGTATCCTATACCTAGTTCAATCTCGTTACCGGCAAGTCTCTTTACTCGTTCTGTAATACATCATCCCGCAACTAACTCATTAGTTGCAATGCTTGCAAGGCTTAAGTGATGTGCATTACCGAGAGGGCCCAGAGATACCTCTCCGACAATCGGAGTGACAAATCCTAATCTCGAAATACGCCAACCCAACATGTACCTTTGGAGACACCTGTAGAGCTCCTTTATAATCACCCAGTTACGTTGTGACGTTTGGTAGCACACAAAGTGTTCCTCTGGCAAATGGGAGTTGCATAATCTCATAGTCATAGGAACATGTATAAGTCATGAAGAAAGCAATAGCAACATACTAAACGATCGGGTGCTAAGCTAATGGAATGGGTCATGTCAATCAGATCATTCAACTAATGATGTGATCCCGTTAATCAAATAACAACTCTTTGTCCATGGTTAGGAAACATAACCATCTTTGATCAACAAGCTAGTCTAGTAGAGGCATACTAGTGACACTCTGTTTGTCTATGTATTCACACATGTATTATGTTTCCGGTTAATACAATTCTAGCATGAATAATAAACTTTTATCATGATATAAGGAAATAAATAATAACTTTATTATTGCCTCTAGGCCATATTTCCTTCAAACCTCTCCAAATCCACTTTCATCAATATAATCATCATAAATAGGAGGCGTGCTATCATTATAACAAATTTGCACATCAAATCTTGGGGGACTAAAAATATCTTCTTCATCAAATGTAACATCCACGAGCTTATGGCTTTGCATATCATTAGCATCATGGATATTCAAAGAATTCATACTAACAACATTGCAATCATGCTCATCTTTCAAGTATTTTGTGCCAAACATTTTATTGACTTCTTCTAACAATTGAGCACAATTTTCCAAACCATCATTTTCAAGAAAGATATTATAAAGATGATCAATAATATGATGCAACCTCAATTCCATTTTTATACTTTTCTTTTATAAACCAAACCAGTGATAAAACAAGAAATTAAAAGATTCGATTGCAAGATCTAAAGATATACCTTCAAGCACTCACCTCCCCGGCAACGGCGCCAAAAAAGAGCTTGATGTCTACTACGCAACTTTATTCTTGTAGACAAGCGTTGGGCCTCCAAGCGTAGAGTTTTGTAGGATAGTAGCAATTTTCTCTCTAGTGGATGAGCTAAGGTTTACCAATCTGTGGGAGGCGTAGGATGAAGATATTCTCTCTCAAACGACCCTCCAACAAAATACAAGAAATCTCTTGTGTCCCCAACACACCCAATACAATGGCAAATTGTATAGGTGCACTAGTTTGGCGAAGAGATGGTGATAAAAGTGTAATATTAATGGTAGAAATATATTTTTATAATCTGAATAAATAAAAACAGCAAGGTAGCAAATAGTAAATGGGCACAAAAACGGTATTGCAATGCTTGAAAATGAGGCCTAGGGTCCGTACTTTCGCTAGTGCAACCTCTCAACAATGCTAATATAATTGGATCATATAAATGTCCCTCAACGTGCAACGAAGAATCACTGCAATTCCTATCTAGCGGAGAACATAAGATGGAATTGTTTGTAGGGTACGAAACCACCTCAAAGCTATTCTTTCCGATCAATCTATCCTAGAGTTCGTACTAAAATAACACGAAGCTATTCTTTCCGATCGATCTAACCAAGAGTTTGTACTAAAATAACACCAAAGAAAATTTAGATTCATAATATTCAATCCAACACAAAGAACTTCAAAGAGTGCCCCAAGATTTCTACCGGAGAAACAAAGACAAGAACGTGCATCAACCCCTATGCATAGATTACCCCAATGTCACCCCGGGAATCCGCGAGTTGAGTGCCAAAACATATATCAAGTGAATCAATACGATGCCCCATTGTCACCATGAGTATTCAATTGCAAGACATATATCAAGTGTTCTCAAATCCATAAAAGTATTCCATCCGATAACAACGAAATCTCAAAGGGAAAAACTCAATTCATCACAACAAGATAGACAGGGGAAAACACCATATGATCCAACTATATTAGCAAAGCCCGCGATACAGCAAGATCATGACAACTCAGGAACACGAAAGAGAGTGATTAAACACATAGCTACTGGTACAAACCCTTGTTGGGGAACGTAGTAATTTCAAAAAAAATCCTACGCACACGCAAGATCACGGTGATGCATAGAAACGAGAGGGGAGAGTGTCGTCCACGTACCTTCGTAGATCGTAAGCGGAAGCGTTATGAGAACGCGGTTGATGTAGTCGTGCGTCTTCATGATCCGACTGATCCAAGTACCGAACGCACTGCACCTCCAATTTCAGCACACGTTCAGCTCGGTGACGTCCCACGAACTCACGATCCAGTAGAGCTTCGCAGGAGAGTTCCGTCAGCATGATGACGTGATGACGGTGATGATGATGCTACCGACGCAGGGCTTCGCCTAAGCACCTCTACGATATGACCGAGGGGGGTTATGGTGGAGGGGGGCACCGCACACGGCTAAAAGATCAACTGATCAACATGTGTGTCTTCTAGGGTGCCCCCTCCCCACGTATATAAAGGAGGGAGGGGAGGAATCCTCTTCCTAGTAGGAGTAGGATTCCTCCTTTCCTAGTCCTACTGGGAGGGGAAAGGAAGGAGAGGGGGAGGAGAAGGAAAGAGGGGGCGCAGCCCCTCCCCTAGTCCAATTCGGACTAGGCCCATGGGGGGAGCGCAGCCAGCCCTCGTGGCTTCTCCTCTTTTTCCCTTAAAGCCCACTGTCGGTGTCAAAACCGGCGGATAACGGGTAGGGGGTCCCGAACTGTGCGTCTAAGGCGGATGGTAATAGGAGGCAGGGGACACGATGTTTTACCCAGGTTCGGTCCCTCTTGATGGAGGTAAAACCCTACGTCCTGCTTGATTTATTATTGATGATATGAGTATTACAAGAGTTGATCTACCACGAGATCGGAGAGGCTAAACCCTAGAATCTAGCCTATGGTATGATTGTATGTTCAACTACGGACTAAAACCCCCCGGTTTATATAGACACCGGAGGGGGTTAGGGTTACACAAGGTCGGTTACAAAGGAGAAGATATCCATATCCGTACTGCCTAGCTTGCCTTCCACGCCAAGTAGAGTCCCATCCGGACACGAGACGGAGTCTTCAATCTTGTATCTTCATAGTCCAATAGTCCGGCCAAAGGATATAGTCCGGGTGTCTAGAGACCCCCTAATCCAGGACTCCCTCGGTAGCCCCTGAACCAGGCTTCAATGACGACGAGTCTGGCGCGCAGTGTTGTCTTCGGCATTGCAAGGCGGGTTCCTCCTCCGAACACACCACGGAAGAATCTGAATACAAGGATAGTGTCCGACCCTGCAAAATAAGTTCCACATACCATCATAGAGAGAATAATACTTCCACAGATCTAATCCGCTGACACGTTTTGGCAACATGACATCATGCCATGGCTCGGTGATTATTCAAACCGTTTTTTTCTTTAACCAGCCCCGCACATAACGCGAGGCAGTTTCTTGACAAGTCTTGTCAAAGCAGAGATTGTGTCCCCCTTATTACGGGATTCTCATCAATACGGGCGTGGGCAACCCAACCGCTCCATCAATTATGGCGCTTGGGGGATAAGCGAGTTTTACCAGGCTAGTGGGGGCGCATAGTTTCGGTCGCCCTTATAAAGGGATAAGGTTTAACCTTTCTCTACCCACGCCTTCTTCCTCCTTGCTCATCCGTTCTTGCGCACTTGAGCTCCAACGCCCAAGTCCACATCCTTCCCCTCAACCTTCTCCAAACATGTCCGGAGCGGGAGGCAAATGGATGGCTTCCTCCGTTACGGAGGGACACATCAAGAAGCTGCGCGGAGCGGATACTTAGCCGCGAATACCGCGCATCGGCTGCCCGCTACGGGGCAGATTGTTCCTACCCCGGAACCTCACGAGAGGGTAGTTTTCCTCCACCACTTCCTCCGCGGACTGGGGTTTCCCCTCCATCCATTCGTTTGTGGTCTTATGTTCTACTACGGGCTGGACTTTCATGATCTAGCCCCAAACTTCATCCTCAACATTTCGGCGTTCATCATCGTGTGTGAGGCTTTCCTCCGCATCCGGCCCCACTTCGGCCTGTGGTTAAAGACCTTCAATATCAAGCCGAAGGTGGTGGGAGGCCAACAAGCGGAATGCGGCGGAGCCATGGTGGGCAAGATGCCCAATGTTACATGGCTTGAAGGCTCCTTCGTGGAGACCATAAAGGGGCGGCAATCGGCATGGTTCTACATCACCGAGCCGCGCGACACCAACTGGGTGGTGGCCCTCGAGTTTCGATCCGGAATCCCCACGCGGCTCACCTCCTGGAAAGAGAAGGGCCTATCCTGGGGTTCATCGGTGGAGCTGGACGGACTCCAGAAATGTATCCGGAATATGGCAAGCAAGAAGCTCAAGCTTGTCAACATAGTCCAGGTCATGCTCTTCCGCCGGATCCTCCCGTGTCAACAACGGGATTTTAACTTATGGGAGTTCGACCCGGCCCGGCACCAGACTCTAAGCAAGCTCTTCGACACGACGCACAAGGACGTCTGGAGGGTGCTGTTCAAGGGCACCGAGGTCCCTCCTTCTCTTACCGAGGACCGCGGGCTAAGCATGAAACATCTAGCGCATTCGGTGAGTTCTATACATCCAGTAGGATATTTATTTCCCCTAGCTTAACCATGTGCGGGGTCTGAGCTCCATGCCTTTGACAGGACTGGGTGGAGACATCGGGGCAGATTAACTGTCCGACCCCTCTGCCCGAAGACACTGCACATGCTCTCCTGACAGAGATGCTGACTCCGGCTCCTTACAAGGTGTCAGAGAAGACCAAGAAGGCCAAGGGAACCCGAAAGAGTTCCCGGCGCTAGGTGGTATCGGACTCATCGTCCGATAACTCCGTGACGCACTCCTCCCTCAAAGACGAGGAGGAAGATGAAGATGCTCCCCCTTCAGTCGGGGGAGACAAGAAAAGGAAGGCCGCCCCAACCGGGGGGGGGGGGGCAAAGGGTCTAAGAAGGGGAGGACCCTCCTTCCGGACTACTCCACCACCACCGCCGAAGGCGAAGACGAGTGGCTGCTCAGGGCCAAGCCCCTCGCGAAGTCGTAAGTATTCGGATACCAGAGTAACTCATAGCATACCTTTGTCGCACTGCTTCTCCTAACGCCGAATATGATTATGCAGACCGCCCCAAGCCCGTATCGACGCATCTCCGTCGGTCGGCTCCTTGGACTCGTCGGACATGGATAGCGATCCACTTCCGACCGCCACCTCCCCTTGCCCTATGGACGATGCCGAAGTATTGTCTCCAAAGGCACCGGGTCGAGGGGAGACAATCCCGGAGGCGCCTCAAGGCGACCTTCTGGACTCCAGGAGCAGAGGGAGTAAGGCTCCTGAGGGCTCCGAGTTCGGCCCTCAGCCGAACACCGCGCCGAACCTCCAGCGCTTCCGGACTCGGGCAGGCGGCCTCCTTCTAAAAGGGGCAAGACGCCTATGCCGGTGACCTCTGCCCATCTAGGGGCACCAGACAATCTGCTGGGAGCACTTCGCAGCGCTTCCATCGACGAAGAGCAACACACTATTATGAGTGCGGTGATCCAAAAGGTTCAGTCCGCCAAGAGCGGACTGACTGAAGCCTGTGCCAGCCTTCTAATAGGCTTTGAGGTAAGTATTTGAAATATAGGACAGATATTACCGCATAGACAGTAGCCCCTGATGCTCTGTTCGGTGTTCACAAAGAAAAGCCGAATAGAGGATCAAACAATATCGCAGGAGTCTAATATAAGTATGTCTATATGCATATGCAGGCTTCGCTGCTGGCCTCTGCCGCACTGACTGCGGAGGTTTCCGCACTGAAGCAGGACCTCGAAGGGTCCAAGAAAGAGCTCGGCCTTGCCAAGAGGCAGCTCGAGGAGAACAAAGGTAAGTAGTACCTAGTCTATGGATATATATAAAAAGAATGCAATTGCAAAATGACAGGATCATCGTAAATTTGCCAGGGGCCACGACCGAGGTGGCGACCCTGAAGCAAGCGCTATCCGAGGCCGAAAACAAAGCGGCCAAGGAGCGCACCGAGCGGGAAAGGCAGGAGGCACGGGTGGGAGAGGTGCAGCAAGAGCTCCACGCTCTTGTGACGAAGCATGAGGCGTTGGAGCTTGACTTGAAGACACGAGAGTCCGAGCTTGCCGCGCCCCTCGAGAGTGCAAAGATGCCAAGGCTGAGGCCCAAAAGGCCCTCCAGGAGATTGATGCGATGAAGAAGATAGCGGCAGGTAAGGCATTCAATATGCAAAGCAAGCATGTGAAAGTAAATTACTTGTTACTTACCCAAGTCCGGAGCTCTCCACGAGCATTCACAGATTTTCCCCGCAGCGTGTCGGATGCCGCACAGTTTTACCAGGCTGAGGAGGGAAGCTCAACAGAGAAGTTGTTCTAGTCTCAGTATACTAGGACCGAACACCCGATGCCTCTGAGCGACCAGCTGAAGCAACTGGTCGAGCTGCACAAGGCGGCCGAACAGGCCATGAAGGGCTTTATAGTCCGGATGTGGCTTGGCGACGCCCTTCCCAACAGCTACTTCGGCCTGGTGAGGCGGCTTGTGGATGCCTGCCCATGGCTGGAAGTCATCAAGCGGTCCGTCTGCATCGAAGGTGCACGCCGGGCTTTCGCCTTATCATGACAGTCAGTTTTAGCTTTCTCTACTAAGGTGCTTAGCCCAACATAACCGGGGCACAATCGCAGTAGTTCTCCCAGTGCTACCTTAGCCGATATAGCGGAACGTAAGGTACCAAAACATGGGAGCCGGGAAAACCCAACTATTGACCCAAGACATGATTCGGAGCTGATGCATATAACGCTATAAGTTCGGGGTGCCGCACTGTCAAAAGTGTTCGGACTTCTCACACCGTATTATGGGGTATGCTTAAGCCCCTAGCGTATTGGCCGTACCAGTGTATGGGTGCTAGATGTCATGAATGAACATATATATATAGAAAGGAAGAATGCAATAATAGTCTTAATGCTATGCATTGTTTATTCAAAAAGGTGCGTTAAAGCAGAATGATACAAGTAGTGCGATAAGCAAAAAGTAGGACTGTTTGACATGTCCCTTCCAAGGGCAAGCTGAGGAATAGTATTAAAGAAAATATTTCACTCGTTATCGTAATCCACCTAGGAGTTTCGTGGTGTGACATAGCTTTTTGCCTCCTTGGTTCCTGCATCATGTGTTCGGCAATCATGCTGCCGGACAGGGTTTCCAGAGATTAAAGTCCTGAAAGAGAAAAATAACAAAGCAGGAAGCCCCTAGTGCGGTTGAAGCCGTGTCTTGGGGCGTGTCGTAGTTGTGCCCCCCTCCCCACCTGTGCCCATGGTATTTTTAATGCGTAATTATGTACGCGTGGCACGGATTTCGCCGTTTGGCTGGGACCGGGGTGGGGGCTGCATTGCTATGCGAGCTCGGAACGTGCCAGGCGGTCCAGTTGCCGATTACTCCGGGCGCGCTTGAAGGTGTCCGGGTCCTTAATCACCGAACTAGTGGATTGCCTTCAGAGGCTGCTTTGCGCTTCTGCTGCAAGGGCCGCAGTGTGCTCCTCCATGCGGAGAGAGCGCTCTGTGTTTCCATTGACTGTTATGACCCCCCGAGGTCCTGGCATCTTGAGCTTCAGATATGCATAATGCGGTACCGCATTGAATCTCACGAATGCGGTTCGCCCGAGCAGTGCATGGTAGCCACTGCGGAACGGGACTATGTCGAAGATTAACTCTTCGCTTCGGAAGTTATCCGGGGATCCGAAAACCACTTCCAGTGTGACTGAGCCTGTGTAATGGGCCTCTACACATGGTATGACACCTTTAAAGGTCATTTTTGTGGGTTTGATCCTTGAGGGGTCTATACCCATTTTGCGCACTGTGTCCTGATAAAGCAGGTTCTGGCTGCTGCCGCCGTCCATTAGGACTCGAGTGAGGTGAAATCCATCAATGATTGGGTCTAGGACCAGTGCGGCGAATCCACCATGACGGATACTAGTGGGGTGGTCCCTGCGATCGAAGGTGATCGGACAGGAGGACCATGGGTTGAACTTTGGGGCGACTGGCTCCAACGCATATACGTCCCTGAGCGCACGCTTCCGCTCCCTCTTGGGGATGTGGGTTGCGTATATCATGTTCACCATCCGCACTTGTGGGGGGAACCTTTTCTGTCCTCCGGTGTTCGGCTGCTGGGCCTCCTCCTCATCATCGCTATGTGACCCCTTATCTTTGTTTTCGGCATTTAACTTGCCGGCCTGCTTGAACACCCAACCATCCCTGTTGGTGTGGTTGGCTGGCTTGTCGGGGGTGCCGTGTATTTGGCACGAGCGATCGAGTATACGGTCCAAACTGGACGGGCCTAGAGTGCTTCTTTTGAATGGCTTTTTCCGCTGACCGGGTTTAGAGCCTTTGAATTCAGCATTGACTGTCGTATCCTCGGTATTGTCGCTGTTAATGCGGTGCTTATGTTTGTTGCGATGTGACCTGCCATTGCCATCCTTGGTATCCGAAGTACCATGGTTCTTTGATATGTTATTGCTGCGAGCCAGCCAACTGTCTTCTCCCGCCCAAAAGCGGGTCATGAGTGTCGTGAGGGCTGCCATAGATTTCGGCTTTTCCTGGCCAAGGTGTCGGGCGAGCCACTCGTCGCGGATGTTGTGCTTAAAAGCTGCTAGGGCCTCTGCATTCGGACAGTCGACGATTTGATTTTTCTTTGTTAGGAACCGTGTCCAGAATTGCCTGGCCGATTCCTCTGGCTGCTGAATTATGTGGCTCAAGTCATCGGCATCTGGGGGTCGCACGTAAGTGCCCTGGAAGTTGTCGAGGAATGCGGCTTCTAGATCCTCCCAACAGCCAATGGACTCTGCTGGCAAGCTATTGATCCAATGCCGAGCTGGTCCTTTCAGCTTGAGTGGGAGGTATTTAATGGCGTGTAGATCATCACCGTGGGCCATGTGGATATGCAGGAGGAAATCCTCGATCCATACCACAGGATCTGTTGTGCCGTCGTATGATTCTATATTTACGGGTTTGAAACCCTTTGGGATTTGATGATCCATTACTTCGTCTGTGAAGCATAGGGGGTGTGCGGCGCCTCTGTACTGGGCTATATCGCGATGCAGCTCAAATGAGTCTTGCCCGCTGTGTTCAGCCGGGCCGGACTTACTTCTACTGTATCCGACGTGACGATTATTGTCTCGCATAGTGGCGCGCCCTCGTGATTCGTAGATTGATCTTGCATGTTTTGCTTTGTCCTCCAATACGTCTCGCAGGTCTGGCGTATTTCCCCATGCCTTGATGTTTTTATGTGAGTGGCGTTGGAGTGCAGACTGAGCTTTTCGCTGAAATGCCTCTCTGTCACGACCACAAGGTGGCCGGTCAGCCGCATCATGTGCTAGAGATGTGGGTTTGAATGCTTCCTCCTCTACTCGGGGTAGCAACCTACGCTTTGGGTAACTCTTGGAGGGACGTTCGAGTTTATATTCCTCGGCCGCAAGGACTTTGGTCCATCAGTCGGCTAGCAAATATTGATCAGCTTGAAGCTGTTGTTACTTTTTCTTAAGGCTATTTGCCGTGGCTATAAGCCGGCGCTTGAAGCGCTCTTGTTCAACGGGATCCTTAGGCACGATGAATTCGTCATCGTCGAGGCTTGCCTCGTCTTCGGAGGGAGGCATGTAATTATCATCCTCCGCCTCTCCATCTGCCGCTCTCTCTGGAGGGCTGGCTTCTCCGTCCTCCTGCCCTAAATCTTGCTGGAGGGGATTCTTGCCGTCTTCGGCACTGTCCGGAGTGCTATTAACTGTTGGGGAACGTAGTAATTTCAAAAAAATTCCTACGCACACGCAAGATCATGGTGATGCATAGCAACGAGAGGGGAGAGTGTTGTCCACGTACCCTCGTAGACCGAAAGCGGAATCATTAGCACAACGCGGTTGATGTAGTCGTACGTCTTCACGATCCGACCGATCCAAGTACCGAACGCACGGCACCTCCGAGTTCAGCACACGTTCAGCTCGATGACGTCCCGTGAACTCCAATCCAGCAGAGCTTCACGGGAGAGTTCCGTCAGCACGATGGCATGGTGATGGTGATGATGTTGCTACCGACGCAGGGCTTCGCCTAAGCACCGCTACGATATGACCGAGGTGGAATATGATGGAGGGGGCACCGCACACGGCTGGGAGAGATCAACTGATCAACTTATGTGTCTAGAGGTGCCCCCCTGCCCCTGTATATAAAGGAGCAAGGGGGAGGCCGGCCGGCCCTCTATGGGCGTGCCAGGAGGAGGAGTCCTCCTCCTAGTAGGAGTAGGACTCCCCTTTCCTACTCCTACTAGGAGGAGGAAAGGAAGGAGGAGAAGGAGAAGGAAGGAGAAGGAGGAAAAGGAGGAAAGGGGGGCCGGCCCCCTAGTCCAATTCGGTTTGGGCTAGGGGGGCCGCGCGCCCTGACTCCTCTCTTCCACCACTTGGCCAATGAGGCCCATTACTTCTTCCTCGTATTCCCGTAACTCCCTGGTACCCCCGAAAATACCCGAATCACTCGGAACCTTTCCGATGTCCGAATATAGTCGTCCAATATATCGATCTTTACGTCTCGACCATTTCGAGACTCCTCGTCATGTCCCCGACCTCATCCAGGACTCTGAACTACCTTCGGTACATCAAATCACATAAACTCATAATACAATCGTCACCTAAACTTTAAGCGTGCGGACCCTACGGGTTCGAGGACTATGTAGACATGACCGAGACATGTCTCCGGTCAATAACCAATAGCGGAACCTGGATGCTCATATTGGCTCCCACATATTCTGCGAAGATCTTTATCGGTTAGACCGCATAACAACATACGTTGTTCCCTTTGTCATCGGTATGTTACTTGCCCGAGATTCGATCGTTGGTATCTCAATACCTAGTTCAATCTCGTTACCGGCAAGTCTCTTTACTCGTTCCATAATACATCATCCCGCAACTAACTTATTAGTTGCAATGCTTGCAAGACTTAAGTGATGTGCATTACCGAGGGGGCCCAGAGATACCTCTCCGACAATCGGAGTGACAAATCCTAATCTCAAAATACGCCAACCCAACAAGTACCTTCGGAGACACCTGTAGAGCACATTTATAATCACCCAGTTACGTTGTGACGTTTGGTAGCACACAAAGTGTTCCTCTGATAAACGGGAGTTGCATAATCTCATAGTCATAGGAACATGTATAAGTCATGAAGAAAGCAATAGCAACAAACTAAACGATCAAGTGCTATGCTAACGGAATGGGTCAAATCAATCACATCATTCTCTAATGATGTGACCCCGTTAATCAAATGACAACTCCTGTCTATGGCTAGGAAACTTAACCATCTTTGATTCAACGAGCTACTCAAGTAGAGGCATACTAGTGACACTCTGTTTGTCTATGTATTCACACATGTATTATGTTTCCGGTTAATACAATTCTAGCATGAATAATAAACATTTATCATGAAATAAGGAAATAAATAATAACTTTATTATTGCCTCTAGGGCATATTTCATTTCATTATCTCCTCTGCCGGTATCACCGCTTTTGCCTTGGCGGGACTTAGAGCGGCGCCGCTGACACCGGCGCTTGGGTTGCTTCTTGGAGGGGTCATCCTCCGTTGTCTCGTCGCCATTGCCTTCTTTGGGTGTGTCCACCATGTATATATCGTATGATGAGGTGGTTGTCCAGTGCCCTGTGGGCAGTGGTTCCTCTTCGTCTCCCGCATCGTTGTCCATACCGTCGATGTCTTCGGAGTCAAAGTCGAGCATGTCGGTTAAGTCATCGACAGTGGCTTCTGGTGGGTGGGCGGCGAATTTCTTCGTCATCCACATCCCAATCCTGCCGGACATAGTTCGGCCAGGATCCTCCTGACAAGGAGAGAGACCTTAATGAGTTCAGTATGTCGCCGAAGGGCGAGTGCTGAAAAATATCCGTGGAGGTAAACTCCATGATCGGCGCCCAATCGGATTCGATAGGAACGGGCGCAGGCGGTTCGGAGTCCGTGGCCGGAGAAGGGTCCGGCAATTTGGCAACACGGCTCTCGTGAAGGGTAAGGTCGATATTCGGCTCGATCGCCGCTGAGGATACGGCCTCCGTGACGGGGTCTATCCACCCGTCCATGGATGGCGCAACTGGCTCCGACTTGAGGCTCGGAGCAGCTGCCGGGGCGATCTCCCGAATACGGTCCAATGGTAGAGCTAAATCATACTCATTGTGACCGCGTGGCGCGCAAGGCAGGGGCTCGAATCCATCGAAGATCAAGTCTCCGTGGATATCGGCCGTGTAATTTAAGCTTCCAAACCTGACCTGGTGGCCAGGGGCGTAACTTTCGATCTGCTCTAGATGGCCAAGCGAGTTGGCCCGCAGTGCGAAGCCGCCGAACACAAAGATCTATCCGGGGAGAAAAGTCTCACCCTGGACTGCATCGCTATCGATGATAGTAGGAGCCATCAAGCCTAACGGCAACGACACAGAGGAACTCTCAATGAAAGCACCAATGTCGCTATCAAAACCGGCGGATCTCGGGTAGGGGGTCATGAACTGTGCATCTAAGGCGGATGGTAATAGGAGGGAGGGGACACAATGTTTTACCCAGGTTCGGGCCCTCTTGATGGAGGTAAAACCCTACGTCCTGCTTGATTTATTCTTGATGATATGAGTATTACAAGAGTTGATCTACCACGAGATCGGAGAGACTAAACCCTAGAAGCTAGCCTATGGTATGATTGTATGTTGTCCTACGGACTAAAACCCTCTGGTTTATATAGACACCGAAGGGGGTTAGGGTTACACAAGGTCGGTTACAAAGGAGATGATATCCATATCCGTACTGCCTAGCTTGCCTTCCACGCCAAGTAGAGTCCCATCCGGACACGAGACGAAGTCTTCAATCTTGTATCTTCATAGTCCAACAATCCGGCCAAAGGATATAGCTCGGCTGTCCGGAGACCCCCTAATCTAGGACTCCCTCACCCACTAAGGCCCATATGTACTCCCGTATTCCCGTAACTCCCCCGGTACTCCGAAAAATACCAGGATCACTAGGAACCTTTCCGATGTCCTAATATAACCTTCCAATATATTGATCTTTATGGCTCGATCATTTGAAGACTCATCGTCATGTCCCTGATCTCATCCGGGACTCCGAACAACCTTTGGTACATCAAAACACATAAACTCATAATACCGATCGTCACTGAACATTAAGCGTGCCGACCCTACGGGTTCGAGAACTATGTAGACATATGACCGAGACTCATTTCCGGTCAATAACCAATAGCGGAACCTGGATGTTCATATTGGCTCCTACATATTCTACGAAGATCTTTATCGGTCAAACCGCATAACAACATATGTTGTTCCCTTTGTCATTGGTATGTTACTTGCCCGAGATTCGATCGTCGGTATCTCAGTACCTAGTTCAATCTCGTTAGCGGCAAGTCTCTTTACATGTTCTGTAATGCATGATCCTGCAACTAACTCATTAGTCACATTGCTTGCAAGGCTTATAGTCATGTGCATTACCGAGAGGGCCCAGAGATAGCTCTCCGACAATCGGAGTGACAAATTCTAATCTCGATCTATGCCAACTCAACAAGTACCATCGTAGACACCTGTAGAGCACCTTTATAATCACCCAGTTACGTTGTGACGTTTGGTAGAACACAAAGTGTTCCTCTGGTATACGGGAGTTGCATAATCTCATAGTCAAAGGAACATGTATAAGTCATGAAGAAAACAGTAGCAACAAACTAAACGATCATTGTGCTAAGCTAACGGAATGGGTCAAGTCAATCACATCATTCTCTAATGATGTGATCCCGTTAATCAAATGACAACTCATGTCTATGGCTAGGAAACTTAACCATCTTTGATTCAACGAGCTAGTCAAGTAGAGGCATACTAGTGACACTCTGTTTGTCTATGTATTCACACATGTACTAATTTTCCCGTTAATACAATTCTAGCATGAATAATAAACATTTATCATGATTAAGGAAATAAATAATAACTCTATTATTGCCTCTAGGGCATATTTCCTTCAGTCTCCCACTTGCACTAGAGTCAATTATCTAGTTCACATCTTTATGTGATTAGTTCACATCTCCATGTGACTAATACCCAAAGGGTTACTAGAGTCAATAATCTAGTTCACATCGCTATGTGATTAACACCAAAGAGTGATCATGTTTTGCTTGTGAGAGAAGTTTAGTCTACGGGTCTGCAACATTCAGATCTGTATGCATTTCGCAAATTTCTATGTCTACAGTGCTCTGCACGGAGCTACTCTAGATAATTGCTCCCACTTTCAATTTGTATCTAGATCGAGACTTAGAGTCATCTAGATTGATGTAAAAAGCTTGCATCGACGTAACTCTTTACGACGAACTCTTTTATCACCTCCATAACCGAGAAATATTTCCTTAGTCCTCTAAGGATAATTTTTGACCGCTGTCCAGTGATCTACTCCTAGATCACTATTGTACTCCCTTGCCAGAATCATGCTAAGGTATACAATAGGACTGGTAAACAGCATAGCATACTTTATAGAACCTATGACTGAGGCATAGGGAATGACTTTTCGTTCTCTTTCTATTTTCTGTTGTGGTCGGGTTTTGAGTCTTTACTCAACTTCACACCTTGCAACACAGGCAAGAACTCCTTCTTTGATTGTTTCATTTTGAACTACTTCAAAATCTTGTCAAGGTATGTACTCATTGAAAAAACTTATCAAGCGTCTTGATCTATCTCTATAGATCTTGATCCCACTCACTTCCTTGTAAATACAGGCTTCACCACAAGTCTGTATAAAATCATATGCTTTGATCACTTTATCAAAGCATATATTCCAACTCCGAGATGCTTGCACCAGTCCATACATGGATCGCTGGAGCTTGCTCACTTTGTTAGAACCTTTAGTATCGACAAAACCATCTGGTTGCATCATATACAACTCTTCTTTAAGAAATCCATTAAGGAATGCGGTTTTGACATCCATTTGCCAGATTTCATAAAATGCAGCAACTGCTAACATGATTCAGACAGACTTTTGAGCATCGATACGAGTGAGAAAATCTCATCATAGTCAACACCTTGAACTTGTCGAAAACATTTTGCGACAATTCAAGCTTTGAAGATAGTGACACTACTATCAACATCCGTCTTCCTCTTGAAGATCTGTTTATTCTTAATGACTTACCGATCATCGGGCAACTCAGTCAAAGTCCATACTTTGTTCTCGTACATGGATCCCATCTCAGATTTCATGGCCTCAAGTTATTTCGCGGAATCTGGGCTCATCATCGCTTCCTCATAGTTTGTAGGTTCGTCATGGTCAAGTAACATGACCTCCAGAATAGGATTACCGTACCACTCTAGTGCGGATCTCACTCTGGTTAACCTACGAGGTTCGGTAGTAACTTGATCTGAAGTTACATGATCATCATCATTAGCTTCCTCAATAATTGGTGTAGGAGTCACAGGAACAGATTTCTGTGATGAACTACTTTCCAATAATGGAGCAGGTACAGTTATCTCATCAAGTCTTACTTTACTCCCACTCACTTCTTTCGAGAGAAACTCTGACGGAGTCCTGGATTAGGGAGTCTCCGGACAGACGAACTATATCCTTTGGCCGGACTGTTGGACTATGAAGATACAAGATTGAAAACTTCGTCCCGTTTTCGGATGGGACTCTACTTGGCGTGGAAGGCAAGCTAGGCAATATGGATATGTATATCTTCTCCTTTGTAACCGACCTTGTGTAACCCTAGCCCCCTCCGGTGTCTATATAAACCGGGGGGTTTTAGTCCGTAGGACAACAGAAATCATACCATAGGCTAGCTTCTAGGGTTTAGCCTCTCTGATCTCGTGGTAGATCAACTCTTGTACTACTCATATTATCAAGAACAATCAAGCATGACGTAGGGTATTACCTCCATCAAGAGGGCCCGAACCTGGGTAAACATCGTGTCCCCTGCCTCCTGTTACCATCCACCTTAGACGCACAGTTCGGGACCCCCTACCCGAGATCCGCCGGTTTTGACACCGACATTGGTGCTTTCATTGAGAGTTCCACTGTGTTGTCACAATAAGGCTTGATGGCTCCTTCGATCATCGCTAGCGATGCGGTCCAGGGTGAGGTTTTCCTCCCCGGACAGATCTTTGTATTCGGCGGCTTTGCACTGCGGGCCAATTTGCTTGGCCATCTGGAGCATATCAAGAGCTACGCCCCTGGCCATCAGTTCAGATTTGGAAACTTGAACTACACGGCCGACATCCGCGGAGACTTGATCTTCGACGGATTCGAGCCCATGTCGGACAGGCCGCACAGTCGCAACGAGCATGACGTAACTCTGCCGTCGGACGATGTTCGGGAGATCGCATCCGCAACTACTCCGGCCTTTAAGCCGGAGCAAGTCGTGCCATCCGAGAGCGGAGGGATGGACCCCGCCATGGAGGCCGCACTCTCAGTGGCGATAGAGCCGGATACTAACTTCACCCTGACGAGAACCGTGTCGCTGAACCACTGGATTCACCTCCGGCCACGGACTCCGAGCCGCTCACATCCATGTCCTTCTAATCCTACTAGGCGACGATCATGGAGTTCACCTCCGAGGATATCTTTCAGCACTTGCCCTTCAGAGATGTGCTAAATTCATTAAGGTCTCTCTCCCTGTCAGGAGAACCTTGGCCGAACTGTGTCTGCCTAGAATGGGATGCGGACGACGAAGAAATTCGCGTCCCACCCACCACCCACTTAGTAGCCACTGTCGACGACTTAACCGACATGCTCGACTTCGAATCCGAAGACATCGACGGTATGGACGACGATGCAGGAGACGAACAAGAACCACCGCCCATAGGGCACTGGACCGCTACTTCATCACATGACGTATACATGGTGGATACCCCTAGAGAGGGCAATGGCGAAGAGAAAGTGGAGGACACAACCTCCAAGCAGCCCAAGCGCCGATGCCAGTGGCGCCTCTCTAAGTCCCGCCATAGCAAAAACAGCGACAACATCACAAGAGGAAATAATAGTCTAGTCGACTCTAGAAGAAACGACGACTGCACCACCCCAGTGGCAGAGCACGATCAAGATGCAAACTGCAAATATAGTACGGATCCGACATCCGAACACGACGACGGCAAGGACAAGCCTCATCAAACCCCGTCAAGAGAGGAAAACAGCCTGGACGAAGATGCACACATCATCTCGGAAACACACCTGGAGCAAGAGAACCTCCGCAGAAGGCTTATTGCCACAGCGAGGAGCCTGAAGAAACAGAAGCAAAGGCTTAAGGCCGCACAAGATACGCTCAACAGCAAGTGGAACAAAGTAACAAAGTACGGTGGAAGTCACCTCACAAATAGCTATCCAAAGCGCAAGCTATTACCGGAATTCGATGATGAGGCCTTAGAGCCCACAGAGCCGAAGAATGATACGGCCAACCGGCCGAATCTACCACCTTGTGAGCGTGATAGAGCGACTAACAAGGTCGCGCATAAGTCAACACACGATCTACGTGAGAACTTGTGCCAAAAATCCGGCGCGACCAAATCCATCTACGGATCTAGGAAGCACACTCCGATACAACACCAAAACCAAATACTACAGCCGTCCGAACACCACGGCACATCCCAATATAGGGGTGCCGCACACCCCCTATGTTTCACTGATGAGGTGCTGGATCATGAATTCCCAGAGGAATTCAAACCGGTGAACATAGAGGCGTACGACGGGACCACAGACCCTGGAGTCTGGATAGAGGACTTTATCCTCCATATTCATATGGCTCGTGGAGACGATCTCCATGCCATTAAATACTTGCCCCTCAAGCTCAAAGGGCCAGCTCGGCACTGGCTGAAAAGCCTCCCCGAAAACTCAATTGGAAGTTGGGAGGAGCTCGAGGACGCTTTTAGGGCTAATTTTCAAGGGACTTATGTCCGACCTCCGGATGCAGACGATTTAACCCATATAATCCAACAGTCCGGAGAGTCCACCCGAAAGCTTTGGAACAGGTTCCTCACCAAGAAGAACCAAATCGTCGACTACCCGGACGCCGAAGCCTTGGCAGCTTTCAAACATAGCGTGTGAGACGAATGGCTCGCCAGACACCTCGGCCAAGAAAAAGCGAGAATAATGGCAGCCTAACAAGCCTCATGACCCGCTTTTGTGCGGGCGAGGACAGCTGGTTGGCCTGTAGCAGCACCAGCGACCCAAGCACATCCGAAGTCAGGGGTGGCAATGGTAAACCACGACGCAACAAAAACAAGCGTTGAAATAAAGAAGGCAACCCAAATAACATGGCGGTAAACACCGGATTCAGGGGCTCCCGACCAGGTCAGCGGAAAAAGCCTTTCAAAGGCAGCAGAGAAGGACAATCTGGCCTAAACAAAATTCTTAACAAACTCTGTCAGATTCATGGCACCCCAGACAAACCTGCAAATCATACCCACAGAGAATGTTGGGTCTTCAAGCAGGCCGGTAAGCTAAACGCCGAACACAAAGGGGAAGAGACACCAAGCGAAGACGAGGATGAACCTCGCCAGCAAAGCACCGGAGGACAAAAGAAGTTCCCACCAGAGATTAGAACAGTAAACACGATCCATGTGATAAAGAGGAGAAGCAAGAATGCACTCCGATGCACACGAGACATAGAGCCCGACACCCCTAGGTTCAACCCCTGGTTGGCCTGCCCGATCACTTTTGATCGTAGGGATCACAATACAAATATCCGGCACAAAGGACTGACGGCCCTGGTGTTAGACCCGATCATAAATGGGTACCATTTCACATGAGTCCTCATGGACGGCGGCAGTGATCTAAATCTGATATATCAGGACACAGTCTACAAAATGGGGATAGACCCGACACAAATAAGCCATAGTAATACTACCTTCAAGGGAGTAATTCCAGGCCAAGAGGCCCGCTGTACGGGCTCTCTACTACTAGAGGTGGTATTCGGTTCTCCCGATAACTTCAGAAGAGAAAGGTTAACTTTTCACATCGCTCCATTCCAAAGTGATTATCAAGCACTACTCGGAAGGGCGGCTTTCGCTCGTTTTAACGCAATACCGCACTATGCTTTTCTCAAGCTCAAAATTCCCGGTCCACGTGGCATCATCTCAGTCAGCGGAAAAACTGAACGTTTTTTACGTACGGAAGAGGATGCGGCAGCTCTAACAGCCGCAAACTAGACGGCCTCACCAGCCAGAAAAAATGGCAGGTCGTCAAGACCACGGACACCGTTAGACGAGTCCGGCGTCCCATCACATAAACAATACCAGGGGATTCCCGCGTGTAATCAGGGCCAGCTCGGCTCAACTTGGTTTCTTTTGAGTTTTGATAGTTCATTTATAGCAACCAATTCCTTTTTTTGGCACGACAACTTTCACCTAAGTTCTTTCCTTTTATAGATGACAATCGTGCTACACCCGTCCAGGACACGGCACAACAGAGACACAGGCGCAGACGTGCAGCAGGGACCCGCCCGAAGGTTTCTTTTTGGATTAAGACACTACGTAAACCTTTTTTACTGTCTCTTGTTGCTCACATCCTCCGGATACTCCACATAACCAAGAAGGATGCTGGCGGTATTGGCATGTGTCCACACCAGTATTTGGCACATACCTGGACACATGGGGTTTCTCATTAAGGGCATTGTTCAGCACGGTATATATTATAAAGACCGAACACCTTAGGGAATGTTCGGCGTCGCGAGTTTGGCCCTATATGCATCAGCTCCAAATCATGTCTTTGGTCAAATGTTGGGTTTGCCCGGCTCCCACGTTTTGGTACCTTACATTCTGTCATATCGGCTAAGGTAGCAATTGGAGAACTACTGCGATTGTGCCCTGGTTCATCCAGACGAGCACCTCAGTGGAGAAAGCCGAAAACTGACTGTCATGATATAGCGAGAGACTGATCAACCACTCGATGACTCAGCGGAATCTTCGGGATTCCTCCGCATTAACGAAGGGCCGTTTCTCGGTCATGTACATACGCGCCCCGTATTCGGACGAGCGCTGAAGTACCAGGGGCTATATAGTAGCCCCACTGTCAAACTCCTATGGCTAAGTGAAAGTGTTAAAGCAATATAGTCCGATTGCCTCGTTCGCTGCGCTATCACCTCCTTAATGGACCAAGACGTTGGATCAAGTGTAGATATGCATTTTTTGCGAACACCCCCGCATTATATGCGTGGGGGCGGAAGCCGACGACTGCAAACTTTCAGGTTATATACATATATACATAAACGGCCGCACAGGAGGCATCATAGTACTTTCGGGCAAAAATATAAATATAGCCTTGATAATTCAATAAAACATTGTGTTTACAATGGGAATACATGTCACTAGAACATAATATTCTTCGAGCACTGAGCCTCTATCGAACGAGCGCCTTCAAGGACCTCTTCAAAGTAGTGCTCGGCAGCCACTCGGCCTACGGCCGAACCCTGTGTCGCAACAGTGGTGGCCTCCATCTCTGCCCAGTATGTCTTGACACGGGCAAAGGCCATCCGCGCACCCTCTATGCACGCCGATCTCTTTACAGCATCGGTATGTGGCACAACACCAAGGAATTGTTGCACTAAAAAAAGTAGCTATTCGGCCTTGGCCCTCCCGGCCATGGGTGATCTACGACGGACTTCATGGCAAGTCTGGACAACCTATGGAGCTCGGCCCACTCGGCCATTTTCTCATTCAACATGCAGCGGATGGACTGGGGCATGAAACTGTGACCAGAACAGTTTTCCACTTCGTGATCTCTCTGATCCTTAAAGTACTCTGCCGCATCAGCAGCACTTGCAGCCAAATCCACATAGGCGTCCGCAAAACTCCATAGCCGGTCCAGAGGTGCGTACTTTGGATCTCCAAACTTAGTTCGCAGCAAGAAGGGATTCCCAGACAAGATATCTACAACTTGATTCAGCTCGTCCTTCGTCGCTCTAATTTTAGAGCGGGCTTCCTTGGCAGCCACTAGGGCCTTCTCCAGGTCCGTTGCCTTCGCCCGGTTTTCTTCTTCAAGAAGCTGGTGGCGGTCGGTGGCATCTTTTAGCTCTATAGCCATCTTGGCTATTTTTTCCTTGCTCTCGCAATGCGCGGCCTGTTCGGCCCTCAACTCTTCGGCCGCCTTTAGATCGGCTGCATTGCTACTCCTTGCTTGCTCCTTGGCTCGGGCAAGCTCCGCCCAAAGGATCTCCACGGTGGAAGCTCCATCTGCAGTCACAACATATTAAAGATACTGGCATAATGCTCCTCTTACTATGTGTTGATCACCGAAAAAATAACTTACCCTGTGCCTCGTCAAGCCGCTTGTTGACAAGCACGATGTCGGCATCTGCCACATCGAGTTGCCGCTTTAGCTCGGCAGACCCATCAGTCCGGCTAGCCACCGGAGCTCCAGCCACCTGCACATCACGGCAGTCTAGTTATTACCTGAGACTATGATCCTCTGTTTGCCGCCATTTTTCGACGACAACCAGAGTCTCAGGGGCTACTATCTGCATAGGGCACACCTAACGGATGCGGTACTATAAAAAACATACACTATTTCACGTACCTCGAAGCCTTTCAGCAGACTCATAAAGGCTTCATGCAAACCGCTTTCAGTGGATGAAATCCTTTCAATTACCGTACCCATCAGCGTACGATGCGCTTCTGAGACGGCCACTTGCCCCAGAAGATCCTTCAGCGCATCCGACCGCATACTGTACGGACCCTTACTGCCGCTCTCTTTATGAGCTGGATACTGGGGATCCCGGGTAGCCAAAGGGTTATCCTCTGGCCTTGGCGGATCCGGAGATACCCTTCGCGACGACACTTCAAGGTCGCCCGCTTCATGAGGCGGGGTGCTAGGGGGAGGCGTTTCACTCTCCATCATCTCCGAAAGAAGATCCCTTGAAGACGAACTCTGTCGAGATGGATTGCGATCCGGACTGCAATTTATAAGCACTGGTTATTGTCTTCAGAAGTAGGGTGGGATATTTCCACTATTAAGTACGCTTCGACTACTTACAGCTCGGTAGAGGGGTGATCCCTGCGCGGACATTGTGCAGTAAGAATACCCTCCGAGGCAGGACCCTCTGATGAAGATTTCTTCTCCCGTTTGGAAACCTTACTTTCCGGATCTTCGGAGGTAGTCCTCTTCCTTCCCCGGGGAGCAAGGATGTCAGATTCTTCCCTTTGGTTGTCCTCCCTCGCGGAGGCGCTCATTCCCTCGGCTGGAATGAGTAGCGAGTGAGGCCTACTTTCGCCCTCTCTACTCCCCCCATCATCTTCCTTTGAGGACACTGGATAAGGTGCTGGCTCGAGCATCTTGTCCAGTATCGGATTGTCCAAGCCATCAGGAAGGGGGGCCGAACACCTGATCATCATCGCCTTTGTTATCCAGTCCTGGTCAAAGAGCGGCTCTTTAGAATGATGTCATGATAAATAAAAGGACAGCAGGTTCGGCATGGGATTACTTACTTGGGCAGCGGGGCGGTTGCAGCTCACACCCACATCCTCGGTGGTGTCCGGACACTCTATTTGTGGTCCGAAGAACGATTTGTACATCTCCTCGTGTGTCATGCCGAGGAAGTGATGAATAGCCCGCGGTCCTTCCGGGTTGAATTCCCACATGCGGAGGGGCCGGTGTTTGCAAGGCTGGACTCGATGGACTAGCATGACTTGCATTACCATAACCAGACTGAAATCTCTCTCAAAGAGATCTCGGATACGGCTTTGCAGTATTGGCACGTCCTTGGCTGGACCCCAGCTCGGCGCCCTACTGACCCATGACATTAGTTGTGGTGGGGGGCCCGAGCGAAAGGTGGGGGAAGCTACCCACTTGGCACTTCGGGGGGCTGTGACGTAGAACCACTCCCGCTGCCACAATTCGGACACCTCTGGGAAGGAACCCTCAGGCCATGGAGCGTCAGCGGTTTTGCTTATTAAAGTGCCTCCGCACGCCGCGTGCTGCCCCTCGATCATCTTCGGCTTTACATCAAAGGTCTTGAGCCACAGACCGAAGTGAGGGGTAATGCGGAGGAAGGCCTCACATACGACAATAAATGATGAGATGTGAAGAAGGGAATCCGGGGCCAGATCGTGAAAATCTAGCCCATAATAGAACATAAGACCCCTAACGAAGGGATCCAGAGCGAGGCCTAGTCCTTGGACGAAGTGGGAGACGAACACGACGCTCTCGTTGGGTTTGGGAGTAGGGACGACCTGCCCTCGGGCAGGCAGCCGATGCAAAATTTTGGCGGTCAGATATCTGGCCTCCCTCAACTTCTTGATGTCCTCCTCTGTGACGGAGGAAGGCATCCACCGACCTTGAAGGTTGGATCCGGACATAGTTGAAGGCCCGAAGCACCTGACCTGAGCTTTGAGTGCTAGAACTCGAGGCGGGGGAAGGATTCGATTGAGCACGAGAGGGAAAAAAGAAAAAGCCTTGTCCCCTTTATAAAGAGGGTGAATACCAAGCGTCCTCCTCGTGGCCGTTTGGGATGTGCCTAAGATCTAGGAGTCCTACCAATAGGCACGGTCGGGTTACCCGCATCTGTATTGATGAGAATTGTCACACCCTAGTTACTTCAAGCATTAGAGTGTGCATCATGTTTAATTTCCTCTTAAATTTGAAATGGGGAAGACAGAACCCCCAACACCCCCCTGGAAACAACTAGGGTTTACTAAAATTATTTTCAATAAACCTGAAATGCCCTTCTAAAAAGTTCACTCTCTTTGTCTTGGGTTAGAACCTCTGGCAAAATTGGTGCACAATTTTCTAGGTCAACAGAAGGTCATTGAATTAAATCATAAGTATTTGATTTTGAGCATTTAAATGCTATAAAATAATTGAAATGCTCAAATAATTCTGGAAATAAATGTTTGCTGTTGGAAATATTCTAAACAGAGCCCACAATTATTTTCAGGATTTTTGGAAACGTTTTAGTATTTTTAATAAAGCCCAACAGTTGCAGAAAAAATAGAAAACAGAAACAAATCAAAAAAAGAGAGGGAAACCACCTGGGCCTCACCTGTGCTGGTCCAGCCCACCTGGCTCGTCCTAGCCGACTGGCCATGCCAGTCGTCCTCCTCCTCCCACCAGGAGGACAAGGAGCGCGTGGCCGGCGCGCGCGGCCACACGCCGGCCACCTCCTGCTTCTGCCAACGCCCTGGAGACGTCCAGGGGTGCCACACCGACCCCCACGTCCCCCTCTCTTCCTCCCTCACTCTCCCCCTCGTCTCCCTCACCCTCTCTCGCGATGGCCGAGCGCGATCCTCGCCGCCGTTCGCCGTAGTCGTCACCAGAGCCACCCCCTCGCCCCTCCGACAAGCCCGTTAGCTCCGTGCTGCCGTCCTCGACCTCCTCGTCGACTCACGCGACGCCGGACGCCTCCAAGCGGCTCCCCGATGCCTTCTTCTTCCTCGGTCCACTGAGATCGCCGGCAACGCCCCGACGACGTCTGACCTTCCCCGAGGCCGCTGAGACGCGCTCTGCAACCGCCGTGAGCTCCTCTATCGATCCTCCCTCTTCCCTGCTTCGTTTGCTCGCCGTAGACGCTGCCCCCTTTCTCACTGTAGCACGCCGCCGTGCGAGCTCGACGCCGGCGTCACTCCGGTGGCCATTTGGTCAAGCGCGGGTGCCTAATGCACTCACCGCACCTCGTAGCACCTCGCTAAAATGTCCGTTTCCCCCCTAGCTTGCTGCAGCAGCAAAACCACCAACGACCGAGCTCCGGTCACCGCCACGAGCTCGATTCCGGCGAGTTCGCTCCACCCCAGCTCCTCCCACTTGCCCCACTAGATGCGCGCGAGCCCCAGCTACGCGTAGGACCAAACCGCGGTCGATTTGGTCGCCTGTGGGCGATTTCCGAAGCCCTCCGCCGTCTCAGCGTTGCCGGCGACTCAACACCGGCGGGATTAACCCCGCTGACCAGGGGTTTGACCCCAGTTTGACTCCGCCTGAGACACTGATAGGTGGGGCCGGCTCCTAACTAATTTAGATTAGTTTAAATTAGAGTTAATCACTCTGTTAGAGGTTAATGACGTTGTTAACTAACCCTCTCTCACTGACATGTGGGCCCAGAGCCTAACTAACCCAGTTTAGTGCTAACTAAACACTAACCAACTCCGTTAGTTAGCTGAGAGACTGACAGAAGGGGCCCACCAGTCAGGTTTGACCTAGGCTGGCGCCTTTGACCCGCTGACGTCACAGTGACGCAGTGCTGACGCATTAATTCAATTACTGGATTTATTCTTTAATAGAAAATTCCAGAAAATAGTCAAAACTTCTAAAAATCATAGAAAATCAACCATAGCTCCAAATGCAAAGATTTATATATGAAAAATGATCAGAAAAATACAATCTATATATCTGTAATGGTTTCATGCATGACAAAACAAGTTAACCTTGCTATTTAATAAGAATAAGGTAATGCACTAATAAAGCCATGTTTAATGAGCTAATAGTTGAATCTTTGATTCAAATGAGTTCATCCCCTTATGTTTTAGCTTGCATTAGGCCAAGACACTTTCATCTTGCCATGTCATAGCATGCATCATATTGTTGCATATTGCCATGTGTTGATTATGTTCGGTGTGTCTTTCGTGGTAGGTTCTACCTCCGAGGATAACCCCGAGTATCCGTCTGAAGGGCAGTACCCTACTACCACTACAACAGGCAAGCAACCCAATGATCATCCCGATACAAACCCATGTTCTCGCTTCTGCTCTTGTTTACTGCATTAAGACAACGCAATTCAAACTGATGTGTGCTACGGTAGCTGAACCCCTATCCTCTGCATGACCTGTCATTGCCACAGTAATTAGATGAAACCCACTAGCATGTGTAGGAGTTGATTGAGCCATGTATGTGATTCCTACCTTGCTATGCCTGCTATGCTTAGAGTTGTGTCAGGTCTGGTTCATCTGGGTGATGGGCTAAAGTGATATGTTTATGTCGGTAATATGAGGGATGTGTTGAACATGTTTTGGTAAAGGTATCGATGAGAGGCCATGTAGGAGTACATGGTGGGTTGTTTCATTGAGGCCGTCCATAAGAACTGAGATCTGTATGTGTGATTTAAGATGCAGTTACTACCGTACATTGGGCCCGAAACCAATGGACCCTCTCGGCTTCTTAATCACCCTAGTACTCTATCCAGGAGTTGCAAATAGTTTTTGGTGTTTGTAGGTTATGTGTTGGCGGCCGTGCGTAGCGCTGACCCTAGGGGTGGGCTATGTTGCGGTAGATACACCGTGGCCGAGTATGCCGGGCGCCCGTTTGGCGTCTCGGGACCCTGTTCACATCGTTCGGGGCCGTATGTGGAAACCTCGGCCGGACTCCCTGCGGATGGAACCTGGATAGGCGATAAACCTGGACTAGAGACTTAAGTGTTTAGGTAGGCCGTGGCCGACACCCTCGCTAGGCTTCCGCTTGAAGGTTTCCGAGTACATGTCGTGTAAACGGCGGTAAGTGGTGAAAGCATGTATGAAGAAGTACACCCCTGCAGGGTATAAAACTATTCGAATAGCCGCGTCCGCAGTAAAGGACTACTTGGTTGCCTATACAGTTCATAGACAAGTTAAATGGATACTATTAAAAGTCTCAAGATAAGTGTGAGTACCGAGGATGGCCCTCTCGTAGGATAACGAGGGAGGATCCCCGGTGGAGTATTGTGTTGGTGAGTATTGGACTCGTGTGCGAAAACTATTTTACTAGTGGAGTTTCGTAGGATAGTTTAGCCAAGAGTCAAAGCTGGCTTGCTGCAATAACCCCACCACCTTCTTGAGAATGAGCATGTATATTAGGTTCTGATGTAAGACTTGCTGAGTACCTTGTACTCATGTTTGCTTATTTATTGTTTTCAGACGACAACACCGCCCCCTCCGATGGGTTTAATGTAGACCTTGATGTCGACGAGTGACTAGCCACCCAGGTGGTGATCCCGGCCATGGAGGGCCCTATGTAGATAGACAGGCTTCGAGAAGCCTTCTTTCTTTCTAGAGTCTGTACTCAGACTAGTTGCTTCCGCATGTGCTTGTATGATTGTATTACTTGAGTGTCGGGTCATGTGACCCCTATCTGTATGAACATGATATGTATGGCTCCCTGGAGCCTTTAAATAAAGTACTTGAGTTGTAGAGTTTTGTTGTGATGCCATGTTGTATGTACTCATATCGGGCATATTGTGTGTATGATTGAAATGCTTGGTATGAGTGGGATCCGACAACCTAGTTGTTTATCCTTGGCAGCCTTTCTTATGGGGAAATGTAGTCTAGTGTTCCTCGAGCCATAGTAGTCCGCTACAGCCCGATTCACCGGAGTCCTGCTAGCCCAGCACTACTGCTCAGGACACTTGACTGGCCGGCATGTGTTTCACTTCGTTCCTATGTCTGTCCCTTCGAGGAAATGTCACGCGGTGATATACGGAGTCCTGCCTAGCCTGCTACAGCCCGGGTTTCCCCGGAGTCCTGTTAGCCCAGTGCTATAGCCCGAAATCACTCGCTGATGACCGACATGCTCGATGTGATTCATGTATGCCTGTCTCCATAGGTCTATGCCGCTTTGGGTTCATGACTAGTCATGTCGGCCCGGGTTCTCTGTCATATGGATGCTAGCGACACTATCATATACGTGAGCCAAAAGGCGCAAACGGTCCCGGGCAATGGTAAGGCGACACCCGTGGAATACCGTGCGTGAGGCTGCAAAGTGATATGAGGTGTTACCGGCTAGATCGATGTGACTTGGAATCGGGGTCCTGACAGCGTTGGTATCAGAGCCAGACTGCCTGTAGGTTCGTTGAGCCAAACTGGTCGATGTCGAGTCTAGAAATGCTTTAGTTATATGTAGGGGAATTGATTGTGGGAGGGAACGTAAGGCTCTTTTACTCCTTTACCCTATGCCCTATGATCTGAGTCATTCTCTTCTCATTCAACGTGGGTTAAGGACTAGGCTCTCTCCTTCTATCAGGTTCACGTGTTACTAATCCGTAGTAGCTTATAGGATTGTTGTTACAAGCCTCAGTACAGTTTCTACTACTTTTAGTATGTTGCTAATTGGATCAGAACCTTGATATGATGTTGTTGAGTGGTATTGCAAACTGTTGTGGATGTCTCAAATCTTTTTCTGAGCATTTACAGCTGTTATGCTGTCCAATTTTCCCTAGGAATTCTAATGTCTTTGCATTGTGGTTGTGCTTTCAGAATGGCCAACCGTGCTCAAAACCAAGTGGTTCGCCTGACCCGGTGCCTCGACGTGCCCGGTCATACTGCTATGTTAGTCCGGGTAATGATCGAGACGGGTTACCGTTGGTATCCCGAATACACCGTCGAAGAGCAATTCCGAGACTTTAATCAAAGCCAATATTTCTGCACCGTCAGGATATTTCCTTCTTATCCTGGATCTACCGAGCCCCTTCACTGTTCCTATGGACTCGGGGTTACTGTTGAGATGGATGTGCAGGATGCTGCTTATTCCATGATGACCATCATGCGAGTCCGGACTGGCCTGCTTCGGAACACCGACTTCCGTTACATGCCAGCTTCACTTCCGGGAGCGCAAGGGTATCTTCAGGCTATCTATGCTGACTCCACTTAGGAGGACTCATTAACTCGTACCACTGCCGAGATGCTCGAAGATAAGGACCGAGAGAATCGGGCCTTGAGGCTGGAGCTTTTCAATACTCGTGCTGATCATTGGGCCACATTGACTCGGTTTGCACCTGCGGTGCAAGATGGATGTATGGATACAAGGGATCTGTATCCTGTGAGATCTGCTCTGCCAGACATGGTGGATTGGCGTGATGTGGGAGGCATCGCCCCACCCCGTGGTCCCCGCAGGCCACCGTTTGTTGGTCCAAGACCTCACCTAGTCCCTATGGTCCACAGGCTCCTCAGGACCGTCTGTTCCCGGATGGTCACGTTGAACTTCCAGGCTATGGAGGTGACTTCTATGAGGACTACTATGGAGCTGTCTGAGTTAGTAGTAGTATCACTAGTGTTGTAATAGTTGTATCTCCACTGTCCTGCGTGACTTGTGGAATATGACTTGGTGTGTAATCAATTCCGGAGGTGTAGACAAATAATGTATAGGAGCTTGGAATGCCTCCGATGAGATGTAATGTCTTTCATCATAGTTGTACTATAGCCTGGGCTTGTACTAAACTATGTATGATGTGTATGACCGTTGGTATATATATGGCAGTCTTATATTACCATGACATACGGATGAACATCTCTGCATTCCGTGTTATCCATTACATACTGCACTTCCTTGCTAAGTTTGAGCCATCCTTATCTAAACCATTGTCTTGTTTTCTCCTAGGATGGTCAACACCCGCAGCAACCCTGCTGCCTAGGAGCAGGGGGGAAGCCAGTGCAGCTAGGGGTGAAAATCTGCCTCACCCGCCGTCTCTGGCCGAAGTAATGCTGGAGGCGGAAAGAAACAAGCGTGAGACTAACCGCCTGCTAGAGCGGATTGAGCAGAACACTGCACGCCACCCGCGAAATGACTTGGTGTCAATCAATGACTTTATCAAGCTGTACCCACCAAAGTTTAACCATTCCGTCGAACCCCTCGACGCGGATGACTGGCTTCGCAGCATTACCCACAAGCTACATTCTGCCAACGTAGCCGAAGCCGACAAGGTTACTTACGCTGCCTACCACCTCGAAGGCCCTGCTAGCCACTGGTGGGAGAATTTTGAAGCTATGCGCCCGGTCGGCCAAATCACTACTTGGGCTGAATTCAGTGAGGCTTTCCGTGAGCATCACATTCCGGAAGGTCTCATGGATCGCAAGAGGGAGGAGTTCTGCAATTTCACCCAAGGAAGACTGACTGTGGATGCATATAGTCGTGAATTTGGGAATCTGGCACGCTATGCCCCTGAAGAGGTATCTACTGACGCTAAGAAGCAGGCAAGGTTCCGCAAGGGACTTAGCCCTAAGCTTCGTCGCGATCTTCGTCTGCACGAGTGCACCTCCTTTCAGAAGTTGGTCAATAAAGCCATCAGTGCTGAGACAGGCTAGACTGATTATGACGCTTCACGCAAGCACTCCCGTGATTTTGGCTCTTCATCCAGCTCTGGAGCTCAGAAGCGTCGGGTGTGGATCCCAAGCACGGCACTACCACCCAGGTTCATCCCGAGGCCATCCTTTGAGGCGCCTCATCCCAACCAGCAATTTGCACCGCCCAAGCCCTATGGTGGCCCCGCTACTAATGCTGCTCCACGCGCCAATGTGGTGACATGCTTTAAGTGTGGAGAGCCGGGTCACTATAGTCGAGAGTGTCCCCAGAACAACAACCCCACTCAAACTGGAAAGTCCGTTGGCCGTGGTAAGCCCGCGGGAAAGACATTCTACGCCAAGCCGATCACTACTGCCGGTGGCCATGTCAACTATGTTTCAGCCGAGGAGGCTCATGAGGATCCCAACGTCATCCTTGGTACGGTCCTTGTTAACTGCCATCCGGCATCTATTCTTTTCGATACTGGAGCATCTCATTCATTCATATTCGAGAACTATGCTCGATTGCACAACACGACATTCTGTGACATGCCCTTTACCATGGAAATTCAAACTCCAAGCTCTAGATGGCAAACTTCTAGAGTAAGCCATGGGAACAAAATTCTTGTCGATAGACTTGTCTTCCTTGCATCCTTAATAGCTCTCAAGTCCTCGGACATAAACATCATCTTGGGTATGGACTGGATGTCAGCTCATTATGCTAAGATTGATTGTGCCACTAGAACCGTTCAACTTACTCACCCATCAGGCAAGACAGTCAATGTCTTAACTCGAGTCCAAGCGCCAGCTTTACTCCTTAAATGCCAACCCCCTTCCAGACCTTGAGGATGTTCCGGTAGTCCGAGACTTTCCGGATGTCTTTCCAGAAGAAATGCCAGGTGTTCCACCTGACAGGGATGTTGAGTTTGTGATAGACCTTGTTCCAGGAACCGTTCCAATTTCTAGAAGACCCTACAAGATGGCACCCTTAGAACTAGCCGAGCTTAAGAACCAACTCGATGAGTCCTTGAAAAAGGGTTTCATCTATCCTAGTTCCTCCCCTTGGGCTTGCCCCGTCCTCTTCGTCAAGAAGAAGGATGGAACGGATCGAATGGTTGTGGATTACCGACCTGTCAATTTGGTCACCATCAAGAACAAGTATTCGCTTCCTAGGATCAACGATCTGTATGATCAGCTCGCTGGATCCTCAGTCTTTTCCAAGCTGGATTTGAGGTTGGGCTACCATCAAATCAAAATCAGAAATGGGGACATTCCCAAAACGGCCTTTGTTACTCGTTATGGCCAATACGAGTACACCGTTATGCCCTTCGGTTTAACCAATGCCCCAGCCACCTTCTCCCGGTTAATGAACTCGATTTTCATGGAGTACTTGGATAAATTTGTCGTAGTATACCTCGATGACATACTCATCTACTCCAAGAATGAAGAGGAACATGCCGAACATCTAAGGCTGGTATTGATGAAACTTCGGGAGCATTGCCTTTATGCCAAATTCTCCAAGTGTGAATTTTGATTGCCAGAAGTGACCTATCTAGGCCATGTAATCTCTGGTAAGGGTATTGCTGTCAATCCCGAGCGAGTTCAAGCCGTCCTTGATTGGACTCCACCTGAGACGGTCAAGCAAGTTCGGAGCTTCCTTGGCTTAGCGAGCTATTGCCGCCGCTTCGTCGAGAATTTCTCCAAGGTTGCTAAACCTCTAACTGAACTCCTCAAGAAAGATAAAAAGTTCAAGTGGACTCCACAGTGCGAGTTCAGTTTTCAGGAACTGAAAAGACGCCTAACATCTGCTCCCGTACTTGTACCACCAGATTTCTCCAAGGACTTTATTATCTATTGCGACGCCTCGCGGCAAGGACTAGGTTGCATACTCATGCAAGATCATCAGGTAATTGCCTATGCTTCACGGCAATTACATCCACATGAGGAAAATTATCCCACACATGATCTTGAGCTTGCAGCTGTAGTCCATGCACTTAAAACTTGGCGACATTACCTTCTCGGTAATTGTTGCGAGATCTTCACCGATCACCAAAGTTTGAAATATATCTTCACCCAACCAGATTTGAATCTCAGGCAAAGACGTTGGGTCGAGTTGATCTCGGATTACGACTTAGGAATAACTTACACCACGGGCAAAGCCAATGTCATGGCTGACGCGCTAAGCCGTAAGTCCTATTGTAACAACCTGATGTTACAACAAAGTCAACCACTTCTCCATGAGGAATTTCGTAAGCTTAATCTTCACATTGTTCCTCAAGGATTCCTATCTACCCTGGTGGTGAAACCTACCCTTATGGATCAGATCATCAAGGCATAGAAGGTAGATCCGGGAATCTCCCGTATTAACAGAAACATTAAGAAAGGAGTCGCGAATTGTTTCTCCATTGATGATCAAGGTGTCGTATACTTTGGAAATCGCCTAGTGGTTCCAAAGGCACGAAACCTGAGGCGGCTGATCCTTAAGGAAGCTCATGAATCCCCTCTCACCATTCATCTCGGTAGTACCAAAATGTATCAAGACCTACGCCAGAGGTTTTGGTGGACTAGGATGAAGAGAGAAATCGCTCAATACATTGCTAATTGCGACGTTTGTCGTCGTGTTAAGGCAGAGCATCAACGGCCTGCTGGCACCCTTCAACCTTTGGCTATTCCTAAGTGGAAATGGGATAAAATCAGTATGGATTTCATCACTGGGTTTCCCAGGACCAAGAGAGGGAATAATGCCATCTTCGTCGTGATCGACCGTCTTTCCAAAGTAGCCCATTTCCTACCTGTTCGTGAGAGTATCACCGCTAGCCAGCTAGCCGATTTATACATCTCCCGAATAGTGTCTCTTCATGGTGTTCCATTGGAAATTAACTCAGACCGTGGGAGTCTCTTCACCTCTCGATTTTGGGAAAGTTTCCAAAATGCTATGGGAACTCGTCTCTCTTTTAGTACCGCCTTCCATCCTCAATCAAGTGGTCAAGTAGAGCGAGTCAATCAAATTTTGGAAGATATGCTCCGAGCTTCTGTCATCTCGTTCGGAATGAGTTGGGAGAAATGCCTTCCATTCGCGGAGTTTGCTTATAACAATAGTTATCAAGCTAGCTTAGGCAAGGCTCCTTTCGGAGTTCTCTATGGACGAAAATGTCGAACGCCTCTTAACTGGTCAGAAACCGGGGAAAGACAACTCTTTGGCCCGGATATGATTCAGGAAGCAGAGGAGCAGGTTCGCGTTATTCGTGAGAAATTGAAAACAGCCCAATCTCGTCAAAAGAGTCAATATGATCGTAAACATAAGCTTATGACTTATGAAGTTGACGAGAAGGCTTACCTTCGGGTTACCCCGTTAAAGGGAACCCATCGTTTTGGTATCAAAGGCAAATTGGCTCCTCGTTACATTGGACCCTTTCGCATTCTTGCCAAACGAGGAGAAGTTGCCTACCAATTGGAACTACCTTTGCATCTTTCCAGAGTTCACGATGTCTTCCACGTTTCACAACTCAGGTGTTGCTTCACGGATCCTATCCGTGGAGTGGACCACGAAACGCTTGATCTACAAGATAACCTCTCCTATCGAGAATATCCCGTTCGTATCCTTGATCAAGCTGAGCGTACCACTCGACATCGTAATATCAAGTAACTCAAGGTTCAATGGTCACACCATTCCGAGAAAGAAGCCACTTGGGAAAGGGAGGATCATCTTCGACTCGAGTACCCCGCCTTCTTCCCGGAGGATCTTAAATCTCGGGACAAGATTCTTTTGAGTGGGGGTGAGTTGTCACATCCTAGTTAGTTGAAGCATTAGAGTGTGCATCATGTTTAATTTACTCTTAAATTTGAAATGGGGAAGACAGAACCCCCAACAACCCCCCCCTGGAAACAACTAGGGTTTACTAAAATTATTTTCAATGAACCTGAAATGACCTTCTAAAAAGTTCACTCTCTTTGTCTTGGGTTAGAACCTCTGGCAAAATTGGTGCACAATTTTCTAGGTCAACAGAAGGTCATTGAATTAAATCATAAGTATTTGATTTGGGGCATTTAAATGCTATAAAATAATTTAAATGCTCAAATAATTCTGGAAATAAATGTTTGTTGTTGGAAATATTCTAAACAGAGCCCACACTTATTTTCAGGATTTTTGGAAACATTTTAGTATTTTTAATAAAGCCCAACAGTTGCAGAAAAAATAGAAAACAGAAACAAATCAATAAAAAGAGGGAAACCACCTGGGCCTCGCCTGTGCTGGTCCAGCCCACCTGGCTCGGCCCAGCCGACTGGCCATGCCAATCGTCCTCCTCCTCCCGCCCGGAGGACGAGGAGCGCGTGGCCGGCGCCCGCGGCCACACGCCGGCCGCCTCCTGCTTCTGCCGACGCCCTGGAGACGTCCAGGGGTGCCATGCCGACCCCCACGTCCCCCTCTCTTCCTCCCTCACTCTTCCCCTCATCTCCCTCACCCTCTCCCGCGATGGCCGAGCGCGATCCTCGCCTCCGTTCGCCGTAGTCGTCACCAGAGCCACCCCCTCGCCCCTCCGACAAGCCCGTTAGCTCCGTGCTGCCGTCCTCGACATCCTCATCGACTCATGCGACGCCGGACGCCTCCAAGCGCCTCCCTGATGCCTTCTTCTTCCTCGGTCCGCCGAGATCGCCGGCAATGCCCCAACGACGTCCGACCTTCCCCGAGGCCGCTGAGACGCGCTCTGCAACCGCCGTGAGCTCCTCTATCGATCCCCCCTCTTCCCTGCTTCGTTTGCTCGCCGTAGACGCCGCCCCCTTTCTCACCGTAGCACGCCGCCGTGCGAGCTCGACGCCAGCGTCACTCCGGTGGCCATTTGGTCAAGCGCGGGTGCCTAACGCACTCACCGCACCTTGTAGCGCCTCGCTAAAACGTCCGTTTCCCCCTAGCTTGCTGCAGCAGCAAAACCACCAACGGCCGAGCTCCGTTCACCGCCACGAGCTCGATTCCGGCGAGTTCGCTCCACCCCAGCTCCTCCCACTTGCCCCACTAGATGCGCGCGAGCCCCAGCTCCGTGTAGGACCAAACCGCGGTCGATTTGGTCGCCTGTGGGCGATTTCCGAAGCCCTCCGCCGTCTCAGCCTCGCCGGCGACTCAACGCCGGCGGGATTAACCCCGCTGACCAGGGGTTTGACCCCAGTTTGACTCCGCCTGAGACACTGATAGGTGGGGCCGGCTCCTAACTAATTTAGATTAGTTTAAATTAGAGTTAATCACTCTATTAGAGGTTAATGACGTCGTTAACTAACCCTCTGTCACTGACATGTGGGCCCAGAGCCTAACTAACCCAGTTTAGTGCTAACTAAACACTAACCAACTCGGTTAGTTAGCTGAGAGACTGACAGAAGGGGCCCACCAGTCAGGTTTGACCTAGGCTGGCGCCTTTGACCCGCTGACGTCACAGTGACGCAGTGCTGACGCATTAATTCAATTACTGGATTTATTCTTTAATAGAAAATTCCAGAAAATAGTCAAAACTTCTAAAAATCATAGAAAATCAACCATAGCTCCAAATGCAAAGATTTATATATGAAAAATGATCAGAAAAATTCAATCTATATATCTGTAATGGTTTCATGCATGACAAAACAAGTTAACCTTGTTGTTTAAGCAGAATAAGGTAATGCACTAATAAAGCCATGTTTAATGAGCTAATAATTGAATCTTTGATTCAAATGAGTTCATCCCCTTATGTTTTAGCTTGCATTAGGCCAAGACACTTTCATCTTGCCATGTCATAGCATGCATCATATTGTTGCATATTGCCATGTGTTGATTATGTTCGGTGTGTCTTTCGTGGTAGGTTCTACCTCTGAGGATAACCCCGAGTATCCGTCTGAAGGGCAGTACCCTACTACCACTACAACAGGCAAGCAACCCAATGATCATCCCGATACAAACCCATGTTCTCGCTTCTGCTCTTGTTTACTGCATTAAGACAACGCGATTCAAACTGATGTGTGCTACGGTAGCTGAACCCTTATCCTCTGCATGACCTGTCATTGCCACAGTAATTAGATGAAACCCACTAGCATGTGTAGGAGTTGATTGAGCCATGTATGTGATTCCTACCTTGCTATGCCTGCTATGCTTAGAGTTGTGTCAGGTCTGGTTCATCTGGGTGATGGGCTAGAGTGATATGTTTATGTCGGTAATATGAGGGATGTGTTGAACATGTTTTGGTAAAGGTATCGATGAGAGGCCATGTAGGAGTACATGGTGGGTTGTTTCATTGAGGCTGTCCATAAGAACTGAGATATGTATGTGTGATTTAAGATGCAGCTACTACCGTACATTGGGCCCGAAACCAATGGACCCTCTCGGCTTCTTAATCACCCTAGTACTCTGTCCAGGAGTTGCAAATAGTTTCTGGTGTTTGTAGGTTATGTGTTGGCGGCCGTGCGTAGCGCTGACCCTAGGGGTGGGCTATGTTGCGGTAGATACACCATGGCCGGGTATGCCGGGCGCCCGTTTGGCGTCTCGGGACCCTGTTCACATTGTTCGGGGCCGTATGTGGAAACCTCGGCCGGACTCCCTGCGGATGGAACTTGGATAGGCGACAAACCTGGACTAGAGACTTAAGTGTTTAGGTAGGCCGTGGCCGACACCCTCGCTGGGCTTCCGCTTGAAGGTTGCCGAGTACATGTCGCGTAAACGGCGGTAAGTGGTGAAAGCGTGTATGAAGAAGTACACCCCTGCAGGGTATAAAACTATTCGAATAGCCGCGTCCGCGGTAAAGGACTACTTGGTTGCCTATACAGTTCATAGACAAGTTAAATGGATACTATTAAAAGTCTCAAGATAAGTGTGAGTACCGAGGATGGCCCTCTCGTAGGATAACGAGGGAGGATCCCTGGTGGAGTATTGTGTTGGTGAGTATTGGACTCGTGTGCGAAAACTATTTTACTAGTGGAGTTTCATATGATAGTTTAGCCAAGAGTCAAAGCTGGCTTGCTGCAATAACCCCACCACCTTCTTGAGAATGAGCATGTATATTAGGTTCTGATGTAAGACTTGCTGAGTACCTTGTACTCATGTTTGCTTATTTATTGTTTTCAACGACAACACCGCCCCCTCCGATGGGTTTTATGTAGACCTTGATGTCGACGAGTGACTAGCCACCCAGGTGGTGATCCCGGCCATGGAGGGCCCTATGTAGATAGACAGGCTTCAAGAAGCCTTCTTTCTTTCTAGAGTCTGTACTCAGACTAGTTGCTTCCGCATGTGCTTGTATGATTGTATTACTTGAGTGTCGGGTCATGTGACCCCTATCTGTATGAACATGATATGTATGGCTCCCTGGAGCCTTTAAATAAAGTACTTGAGTTGTAGAGTTTTGTTGTGATGCCATGTTGTATGTACTCATATCGGGCATATTGTGTGTATGATTGAAATGCTTGGTATGAGTGGGATCCGACAACCTAGTTGTTTATCCTTGGGAGCCTTTCTTATGGGGAAATGTAGTCTAGTGTTCCTCGAGCCATAGTAGTCCGCTACAGCCCGGTTCACCGGAGTCCTGCTAGCCCAGCACTACTGCTCAGGACACTTGACTGGCCGGCATGTGTTTCACTTCGTTCCTATCTCTGTTCCTTCGAGGAAATGTCACGCGGTGATATCTGGAGTCCTGCCTAGCCTGCTACAGCCCGGGTTTCCCCGGAGTCCTGTTAGCCAAGTGCTACAGCCCGAAATCACTCGCTGATGACCGACATGCTCGATGTGATTCATGTATGCCTGTCTCCATAGGTCTGTACCGCTTTGGGTTCACGACTAGTCATGTCGGCCTGGGTTCTCTGTCATATGGATGCTAGCAACACTATCATATACGTGAGCCAAAAGGCGCAAATGGTCTCGGGCCATGGTAAGGAGACACCCGTGGAATACCGTGCATGAGGCTGCAAAGTGATATGAGGTGTTACCAGCTAGATCGATGTGACTTGGAATCGGGGTCCTGACAAGAATCCCGTGATAAGGGGACACAATCTCTGCTTTGACAAGACGTGTCAGGAAAACCGCCTCGCGTTATGCGCGGAGCTGGCTAAGATAAATGGTTCGAATAATACCCGAGCCATGGCGTGATGTCATGCTGTCAAAACGTGTCAGCAGATTAGATTTGTCGAAATATTATTCTCTCTACAATAGTATGTGGAACTTATTTTGCAGGGCCGGACACTATCCTTGTATTCAAAACTCTTCCATGATGTATGCGGAGGAGGAACCCGCCTTGCAATGCCGAACACAGCACTGCGCGCCGGACTCATCATCATTGAAGCCTGGTTCAGGGGCTATTGAGGGAGTCCTGGAGTAGGGGGTCTCCGGACAACCGGACTATATCCTTTGGCCGGACTGTTGGACTTTGAAGATACAAGATTGAAAACTGTGTCCCGTGTCCGGATGGGACTCTACTTGGCGTGGAAGGCAAGCTAGGTGAGGGAGTCCTGGATTAGGGGGTGCTCGGATAGCCGGACTATACCTTCAGCCGGACTCCTGGACTATGAAGATACAAGATTGAAGACTCCGTCCCGTGTCCGGAAGGGACTTTCCTTGGCGTGGAAGGTAAGCCTGGCGATACGGATATGAAGATCTCCTACCATTTTAACCGACTTTGTGTAACCCTAACCCTATCCGATGTCTATATAAACCGGAGGGTTTTAGTCCGTAGGACAACGTACACATCAACAATCATAGCATAGGCTAGCTTCTAGGGTTTAGCCTCTTCGATCTCGTGGTAGATCTACTCTTGTACTACCCATATCATCAATATTAATCAAGCAGGACGTAGGCTTTTACCTCCATCAAGAGGGCTCGAACCTGGGTAAAACTTCGTGTCCCTTACCTCCTGTTACAATCCGGCCTAGACGCACAGTTCGGGACCCCCTACCCGAGATCCACCGGTTTTGACACCGGCATTGGTGCTTTCATTGAGAGTTCCTCTGTGTCGTCGCCGTCAGGCTCGATGGCTCCTACAATCATCGATAGCAATGCAGTCCATGGTGAGACCTTCCTCCCCGGATAGATCTTCGTCTTCGGCGGCTTCACACTACGGGCCAATTCGCTTGGCCGTCTGGAGTAGATCGAAAGCTACGCCCCAGGCCGTTAGGTCAGATTTGGAAGTTTGAACTACACGGCTAACATCCGGGGGGACTTGATCTTCGATAGATTCGATCCACTGCCGAGCGCGCCACACTGTCATGACGAGCATGATCTAGCTCTGCCGCCGAACATTGCCCTGCAGGCCGCACCCGCATCGGCTCCGACCCTTAATTCGGAGCCAACTGCGCCGATCGAGGATGGGCGGTTGGACACCACCTCGGGGGTTGCAACCCCAACGGCGATTGAGCCAAGCACCAGCCCCGTACTCTGCGAGGCTCGTGACTCCAAGGAGCCGTACTCCTCTCCGGACTCCGAACCCTCCGCGCCCCTACCGATCGAATCCGATTGGGCGCCGATCATGGAGTTCACTGCCGCGGACATCTTTCAGCACTCGCCTTTCGGCGATATCCTGAAGTCACTGAAGTCTCTCTCTTTATCAGGAGAGCCCTGGCCGGACTACGGTCAGCAAGGTTGGGGTACGGACGATGAAGAAATTCAAAGCCCACCCACCACCCACTTTGTAGCCACTGTCGACAACTTAACCGACATGCTCGACTTCGACTCCGAAGACATCGATGGTATGGACGCCGATGAAGGAGATGATGAAGAACCAGTGCCTACTAGGCCCTGGAAAGCCACCTCATCGTATGACATATACATGGTGGACTCCCCAAAAGAGGGAGATGGTGATGGAACAGCGGAGGATGACCCCTCCAAGAAACAGCCTAAGCGCCGGCGTCAGCGGCGCCGCTCAAAATCCCGCCAAAACAAACAAGGTGATTCCAGAACAGGAGATAATAATACTCTGGAAAGCGCCAAAGAAAACCCCCTCCAGCAAGATTTAGCACAGGAGGATGGAGAAACCAGCCCTCATGAAAGAGCGGCAAACAGAGAGGTCGAGGACGATAATTATATGCCTCCCTCCGAAGACGAGGCAAGCCTCGACGATGACGAATTCGTCGTGCCAGAGGATCCTGTCGAGCAAAAGCGTTTTCAACGCAGGCTTATGGCCACGGCAAGAAGCCTCAAGAAAAAACAGCAACAGCTTAGAGCTGATCAAGATTTGCTAGTCGACAGATGGACTGAAGTCCTTGCGGCTGAAGAGCATATACTCGAACGCCCCTCCAAGAGCTACCCAAAGCGTAGGTTGCTACCCCGATTAGAGGAGGAAGCATTTGATGCGGCCGACCGGCCACCTCGTGGTCGCGACACAGAGGCCTCTCGGCCCTCCACTCAAGCTGCACCCCGTACCAAGGCACGGGAATATGCGCCGGACTTACGAGACATGTTGGAGGACAAGGCAAGGCAAACAAGATCGATCTACGGATCGCGTGGGCGCCCCACGGCTCGAGACGGTAACCGTCACGCCGGCCACAAATTAGGCGGGGCTGAACACAGTAGACAAGGCTCATTGGAGCTACGTCATGATATAGCCCAGTACAGAGGCGCCGCACACCCACTCTGCTTTACAGACAAAATAATGGATCATCAAATCCCCGAGGGTTTCAAGCCCGTAAACATCGAATCATATGATGGCACAACAGATCCTGTGGTATGGATTGAGGATTATCTCCTTCATATCCACATGGCCCGCGGCGATGATTTCCACGCCATCAAATACCTCCCGCTCAAGCTTAAAGGACCAGCTCGGCATTGGCTTAACAGCTTGCCAACAGGATCAATCAGTTGCTGGGAGGACCTGGAAGCCGCATTCCTCGACAATTTCCAGGGTACTTATGTGCGACCACCAGATGCCGATGACCTAAGTCACATAATTCAGTAGCCAGAGGAATTAGCCAGGCAATTCTGGAAATGGTTCCTAACAAGGAAAAATCAAATAGTCGACTGTTCGAACACTGAGGCCCTAGCAGCCTTCAAGCACAATATCCGTGACGAGTGGCTGGCCCGGCACCTTGAACAGGAAAAACCGAAATCTATGGCAGCACTCACGACACTCATGACCCGCTTTTGCGTGGGAGAAGGCAGCTGGCTTGCTCGTAGCAACAATATGACCAAGAACCCTGGTAATTCGGACATCAGGGACAGTAGTGGAAGGTCGCGTCGCAACAAGCAGAAGCGCCGCATTAACGGCGACAATGCTAAGGATACGGCAGTTAATGCCGGATTCAGAGGCTCCAAATCCAGTCAGCGGAAAAAGCCATTCAAAAGGAATCCTAGGGGCCCGTCTAGTTTGGACCGAATACTCGACCGCTCGTGCCAGATACATGGCACCCCCGAAAAGCCAGCCAATCACACCAACAGGGATTGTTGGGTGTTCAAGTTGGCAGGCAAGTTAAACGCCAAAAATGAAGACAAGGGGCTGCATAGCGATGACGACGAGGAGCCCCGGCGGCCGAACAACAGTGGACAGAAGGGTTTTCCCCCACAAGTGCGGACAGTGAACATGATATATGCAACCCACGTCCCCGAAAGGGAGCGGAAGTGCGCGTTAAGGGACGTATACACGGTGGAGCCAGTCGCCCCAAAGTTCAACCCATGGTCCTCCTGCCCGATCACCTTTGATCGAAGGGACCATCCCACTAGCATCCGTCATGGCGGATTCGCCGCATTGGTCCTAGACCCAATCATTGACGGATTTCATCTCACTAGAGTCCTTATGGACGGCGGCAGCAGCCTGAACCTGCTTTACCAGGATACAGTGCAGAAAATGGGCATAGATCCCTCGAGGATTAAGCCCACCAAAACGACCTTTAAAGGCGTAATACCAGGTGTAGAGGCCAACTGTACAGGCTTAGTCACACTTGAAGTGGTCTTTGGATCTCCGAATAATTTTCAAAGCGAGGAGTTAATCTTCGACATAGTCCCGTTTCGCAGTGGTTATCACGCACTGCTCGGGCGAACCGCATTCGCTAAGTTCAATGCGGTACCGCACTACGCATACCTTAAGCTCAAGATGCCAGGCCCTCGAGGAGTAATTACGGTGAATGGAAACACCGAACGCTCCCTCCGAACGGAGGAGCACACGGTGGCCCTTGCAGCGGAAGTACAAAGCAGCCTCTCCAGGCAGTTCTCCAGTTCGGCCACTAAACGATTGGACACCGTCAGGCGCGCCCGGCGTAACCTACAACAAGACTGCCTGGCATGATCCGAGAAGGCGTAGCAATGCGGCCCCAACTCCAACCCTCGCAAAAAGGCGACGCCAGTACTTCGCGTCCATAACTATGCCCTAGAGATACCATGGGTACAGGGGGAGGGGCACCATCACGGCACGCCCAAAAATGCAGCTTAAACCGTACCAGGGGCTGCCGATTTTTTTTATTTTTCTCTTACTTTCAGGACTCCATCCTTTGGAAGGCATCTTCGGCAGTTCAATTGCCGCACAAACAATGCAAGAAACAGGGAAGCAGACAAGCCACACCGCAGTACGGAACTCCCAGGTGGTCTCTATCACGAGCAGTATTCCTGTTCCGCATATTATTCCGCAGCTTGCCCCTGGAACGGACATGTTAACTAGTCCAACCTTCCACTTATCGCATTATTTGTATCGTTCTGCTTTGATCGCAGCCCTTTTTAATAAACAATGCATAGCTTTCGTCTATTTTTGCATTACCTTTTTTCTTTTTATGTATGTTCCTTAACGACATGTTGCACCCGTACACGTTGGTACGGCCAAAATATGCCGGGGCTTTAGTACCCCTCAATATGGTGTGAGAAGTCCGAACACTTTAACAAGTGCAGCACCCCGAACTTATAGCATTATATGCATCGGCTCCGAATCATATCTTGGGTCAATAGTTGGGTTTGCCCGGCTCCTATGTTTTGGTGCCTTACGTTCCGCTATATCGGCTAAGGTAGCACTAGGAGAACCACTGCGATTGTGCCCCAGTTGAGCTGGGTCGAGCACCTCAGTGGAGAAAGCTAAAACTGACTGTCATGATGAAGCGAGAGCTAGTCGCTGTTCGAGAGGTTTTTCGAGTCCCTAAAGACTTATGCCGCTTAGGGCGAGGAGCCGGCTCTGTCCGGCCAAGGCGTGGATAGCGCCCCGAACTCGGTCTTCTGAATACCAGGGGCTTCGCCGAAATTTAAAATTATAGAATTCTATGGCTAAGTGAGGGTGTTCACGCATTATAGTCCGATTGCCTTGTTCATTGGGCTGAGCGCCTCCCTCGAAGGACCCAAACATGGGAAAAAGAGCGCTCAGGTTTATCCCGAACACCCCAGCACTAGCGGCACGGGGGCAGAAGCCGACGACTCGCCATCTCTCAGAATTGATAAACAGCCACACAGAAGGTAATATTTTAAATTCCAACAGCATTGCTTAGCGCATATAAACAAGTTTTCAGCGCACAGGACAAAACGAGCAAGTTTCACTCAAAATTACATCCCTAGAACATTCATCCACCACAAGGCGGGCACCCTTCAGAACATCCTTATAGTAATTCTCGGGCTTGCGATGCTCTTTCCCCGGTGGTGGCCCGTCCTTCACCAGCTTCTCAGCATCCAGCTTGCCCTAGTGCACCTTAGCACGGGCAAGGGCCCTACAGGCACCTTCAATGCAGACGGAGCGCTTGATGACTTTGAGCCTTGGACAGGCCTCCACCAACCGCCGCACCAGCCCGAAATAGCTCCCAGGCAGAGCCCCTCCAGGCCACAGCCGAACAATGAGGCCCTTCATGGCCTGTTTGGCCACCTTGTGGAGCTCGAGCAGTTGCTTCAGCTGGTCGCTCAGGGGCACGGGGTGTCAGGCCTTAGCATACTAAGACCAGAACACCTTCTCTGTCGAGCTGCACTCCTCGGCTCGGTAGAATGCGGCGGCATCAAATACACTCCGGGGAAGATCTGCGAACGCTCTTGGAGAGCTCCGGATTCGGGTAAGTAACAAGTAACTCACGTTTATGTGTTTGCTTTGCATAAAGAATGCCTTACCCGCTGCTATCTTCTTCACCTCATCCAACTCCTGGAGGGTCTTCTAGGATTCGGCCTTGGCAGACTTGGCGTTTTCAATAGCCACCGCGAGCTCGGACGCTCGCGTCTTTGAGTCAAGCTCCAAACTCTCATGTTTTTCCATGAGCCTGGAGCTCTTGCCGCACCTTGCCAACCTCGGCCTCATACTTCTCCCGCTCAGTGCGCTCCGAGGCCGCCCTCTTCTCGGCCTCGACCAGCGCCTGCTTAAGGGTCGCCACTTCAGACGTGGCCCCTAAAATAGCCACGATAATCCTGTCATTCTTTGCAATTGCACCTTTTTATATATATTTACATGGTATTTCTTACCTTCATTGTCCTCGAGCTGCTTCTTGGCACGCCCGAGCTCTTGCTCGGACCACTCGAGGTTCTGCTTTAGCGTGTCCACTTCCGCAGTCAGTGCGGCGGACGCAAGCAGGGAAGCCTGCATATGCATATTGACTCATTTTTGTTAGACTCCTGCGAATTCTATTTGATCCTCTATTCGGCTTTTCTTCCCGAACGCCAAACAGAGCATCAGGGGCTACTGTCTATGCGGTACTATTATTTACACATTCTTTACTTACCTCAAAGCCTGTCAAAAGGCTAGTACAAGCTTCAGTCAATCCGCTCTTGGCGGACTGAACCTTCTGGACCACCGCACTCATAATAGTGTGGTGCTCCTCGTCGATGGAGGCGCCTTGGAGCGCCTCCAACATATTGACCGGCGCCTCCGGTTGGACGGGGGCCGCCAGCACGGTGGACTTTCTCCTCTTGGAAGGAGGTCCCTCGCCGGACTCTGGAACCTTTGAAGGTTCCGGAGCGGTGTCCGGCCTAGAGCCGGACTTGGAGCCCTGAGGGGTTTCATCCCCTTTACTCCTGGAGTCCGGGAGGTTGCCTTGCGACGCCTCCAGGACCACCTCCTCCCGGCTTGGAACCTGTTGGGACAACACTTCGATGTTGTCCGTAGGGCAGGGGGAGGAAGCTGTCGGAAGCGAGTTCACATCCGATGAGTCCAGTGAGCCGCTCGACGACGCGTCAAGCCGGTCTTTGGGTGGGCTGCATAAACATATTCGACATAAGGGAAAGTTGTGCAATAAACGAATACTATGAATTACTCTGGTATCCGGATACTTACGATTTTGCCAGGGGCTTGGCCCTGGGCTGCCACTCCTCTCTGCCGTCGGCGTCGGTGGAGTAGTCCGGAGGAAGGGTTTTCCCCTTCTTGGACCCTCTGGCCTCCCCAGAGAGGGCGGCCTTCCTTTTCTTCTCTCCTCCCGCTGGAGGAGGATAGTTCTCCTCTTCTTCCTCCTCGTCTTCACGGGAGGAATGCGCCTCGGAACCATCGGATGATGGATCCGACACCTCCTGGTGCCGGGCACTCTTTCGAGTCCCCGCGGTCTTTTTTGCGGCCTTCTTCTGCGGCACCACATAGGGTGCCGGAACCAGCAGCTTTGCCAAGCGAGTGTCCGCTGGGCCTTCGGGCAAAGAAGCCGGACAATTGATCTGTCCGGACGTCACCTGCCAATCCCGTCAAAGGTAAGGGAGCTTAGATCCCACCTAGAGTCAAACTATGAAAAACTGACACCCTGTAAAAGGAAAAACAGCTTACCGCAAGAGCGTGACGCTGCGCACTGAATCCGCGATCCTCGGTAGCAGATGCGGGAGCCTCGGCGCCTTTGAAAAGCACCTTCCAGGCATCTTCGTACGTCATGTCGAAGAGCCTGCTCGAAGTTTGGTGCCGCGCCGGGTCGAACTCCCACAGGTTGAAAGCCCGTCGTTGACACGGGAGGATCAGGCGGATGAGCATAACCTGGACTACGTTGACAAGTTTGAGCTTCTTGTCCGCCAGGGTTTGGATGCGTGTTTGGAGTCCGGTCAGCTCTCCCTTTTTACCCCAAGACAGGCCCGTCTCCTTCCAGGAGGTGAGCCGCATAGGGGGTCCGGATCGGAACTCGGGGGGTGCGACCCATTCGGCGTCGCACGGCTCGGTGATGTAAAACCACCCCGATTGCCACCCCTTCAGGGTCTCCACAAAGGAGCCCTCGAGCCATAGGACATTGGCCATCTTGCCAACCATGGCGCCTCCGCACTCCACCTGGTTGCCGCGCACCACCTTCGGCTTGACGTTGAAAGTTTTGAGCCATAGGCCGAAATGGGGGCGGATGTAGAGGAAGGCCTCGCACACGACGATAAATGCCGAGATGTTGAGGACGAAGTTCGGGGCCAGATCATGGAAATCCAGGCCGTAGTAGAACATGAGCCCCCAGACAAATGGGTGGAGAGGGAAGCCCAGTCCGTGGAGGAAATGGGGGAGGAACACCACCCTCTCATGGGGCCTAGGGGTGGGGATGAGCTGCCCATTTTCGGGGAGCCGGTACGCGATGTCGTTAGACAGGTATCTGGCCTTCCTCAGCTTTTTGATATGTCCCTCCGTGACGGAGGAGACCATCCACTTGCCTCCCGCTCCGAACATGGCTGGAGAAGGTTGAGGTGGGGAGTGCGGACTTGGGCGCTGGAGCTCGAGTGCGCAAGAATGGATAGGCGAAGGAGGAAGAAGGCGTAGGTGAAAAGGTGGATCTTTATCCCCTTATATGGGTGGACGCAACTACATGTCCCCACTAGCCTGGTAAAACTCGCTTATCTCCAAGCGCTGTAATCGATGGCGCGGTTGGGTTACCCACGCCCGTATTGATGAGAATCTCGGGATAAGGGGACACGATCTCTGCTTTAACAAGACGTGCCAAGGAAACCGCCTCGCATAACGCGCTGAGGTGGGATAATGAAATGACTCGGATAAAGGCTTGGCCGTGGTGTGACATGCTATGGAACACGTTAGCAGATTAGATTGGTGTAAATATTATTCTCTCTATGGCAATATGTGGAAACTTATTTTGCAGAGCCAGACACTATCTTCGTGTTCAAAACCTTCTATGAAGTACTTGGAGGAGGAACCCGCCTTGCAATGCCGAAGACAATCTGCACGCCAAACTCGTCGTCATTGAAGCCTGGTTCAGGGGCTACTGAGGGAGTCCTGGATTAGGGGGTGTTCGGATAGCCGGACTATACCTTCAGCCGGACTCCTGGACTATGAAGATACAAGATTGAAGACTCCATCCCGTGTCCGGAAGGGACTTTCCTTGGCGTGGAAGGCAAGCTTGGCGATACGGATGTGAAGATCTCCTACCATTGTAACTGACTTTGTGTAACCCTAACCCTATCCGGTGTCTATATAAACCGGAGGGTTTTAGTCCGTAGGACAACGTACATATCAACAATCATACCATAGGCTAGCTTCTAGGGTTTAGCCTCTTCGATCTCGTGGTAGATCTACTCTTGTACTACCCATATCATCAATATTAATCAAGCAGGACGTAGGGTTTTACCTCCATGAGAGGGCCCGAACCTGGGTAAAACTTCGTGTCCCTTACCTCCTATTACCATCCGGCCTAGACGCACAGTTCGGGACCCCCTACCCGAGATCCGCCGGTTTTGACACCGACACTAGGCAATACGGATATGTATATCTTCTCCTTTGTAACCGACCTTGTGTAACCCTAGCCCCCTTCGGTGTCTCTATAAACCGGAGGGTTTTAGTCCGTAGGACAACAGACAATCATACCATAGGCTAGCTTCTAGGGTTTAGCCTCTCTGATCTCGTGGTAGATCAACTCTTGTACTACTCATATTATCAAGAACAATCAAGCAGGACATAGGGTATTACCTCCATCAAGAGGGCCTGAACCTGGGTAAACACCGTGTCCCCTGCCTCCTTTTACCATCCGCCTTAGACGCACAGTTCGGGACCCCCTACCCGAGATCCATCGATTTTGACACCGACAAACTCCTTCTCTAGAAAGGATCCATTCTTAGCAATGAATGTCTTTCCTTCGGATCTGTGATAGAAGGTGTACCCAAGTGTCTCCTTTGGGTATCATATGAAGACACATTTCTCCGATTTGGGTTTGAGCTTATCAGGATGAAACTTTTTGACATAAGCATCATAACCCCAAACTTTAAGAAACGACAACTTTGGTTTCTTGCCAAACCACAGTTCATATGGTGTCGTCTCAATAGATTTAGATGGTGCCCTATTTAATGTGAATGCAGCTGTCTCTAATGCATAACCCCAAAACGATAGTGGTAAATCGGTAAGAGACATCATAGATTGCACCATATCTAATAAAGTACAGTTATGATGTTCAGACACACCATTACACTGTGGTGTTCCAAGTGGCGTGAGTTGCGAAACTATTCCGCATTGTTTCAAATGAAGACCAAACTCATAACTCAAATATTCTCCTCCATGATCAGATCGTAGAAACTTTATTTTCTTGTTACAATGATTTTCCACTTCACTCTGAAATTATTTGAACTTTTTAAATGTTTCGGATTTATGTTTCATCAAGAAGATATACCCATATCTTACTCAAATCATCAGTGAAGGTCAGAAAATAACGATACCTGCTGCGAGCCTCAACACTCATCGGACTGCATACATCAGTATGCATTATTTCCAACAAGTCTGTTGCTCACTCCATTGTTCCGGAGAACGGAGTCTTAGTCATCTTGCCCATGAGGCATGGTTCGCAAGCATCAACTGATTCATAATCAAGTGATTCCAAAAGCTCATCAGCATGGATTTTCTTCATGTGCTTTACACCAATATGACCTAAACGGCAGTGCCACAAATAAGTTGCACTATCATTATTAACTTTGCATCTTTTGGCTTCAATATTATGAATATGTGTATCACTATGATCGAGATTCAATAAACCATTCACCTTGGGTGTATGACCATTGAAGGTTTTATTCATGTAAATAGAACAACAATTATTCTCTGACTTTAAATGAATAACCGTATTGCAATAAACATGATCAAATCATATTCATGCTTAATGCAAACACCAAATAACATTTATTTAGGTTCAACACTAATCCCGAAAGTATAGGTAGTGTGCATGATGATCATATCAATCTTGGAACCACTTCCAACACACATTGTCACTTCACCCTTAACTAGTCTCTGTTCATTCTGCAACTCTTGTTTCGAGTTACTAATCTTAGCAACTGAACTAGTATCAAATACTCAGGGGTTGCTATAAACACTAGTAAAGTACACATCAATAACATGTATATCAAATATACCTTTGTTCACTTTGCCATCCTTCTTATCCGCCAAATACTTGGGGTAGTTCTGCTTCTAGTGACCAGTCCCTTTGCAGTAGAAGCACTTAGTCCGAGGCTTAGGTCTAGACTTGGGCTTCTTCACTTGAGCAGCAACTTGCTTGCCGTTCTTCTTGAAGTTCCCCTTCTTCCCTTTGACCTTTTCTTGAAACTAGTGGTCTTGTCAACCATCAACGCTTGATGCTTTTCTTGATTTCTACCTTCGTCAATTTCAGCATCACGAAGAGCTTGAGAATCGTTTCCATTATCCCTTGCATATTATAGTTCATCACGAAGTTCTAGTAACTTGGTGATAGTGACTAGAGAACTCTGTCAATCACTATCTTATCCGGAATATTAACTCCCACTTGATTCAAGTGATTATACTACTTAGACATTCTGAGCACATGCTCACTAGCTGAGCTTTTCTCCTCCATCTCGCAGGAAAAGTGTTTGTCAAAGGTCTCATACCTTTCGGCATGGGCATGAGTCTGAAATACTAATTTCAACTCTTGGAACATCTCATATGCTCAGTTGCGTTCAAAACGTCTTTGAAGCCCTGATTCTAAGCCGTAAAGCATGGTGCACTAAACTATCAAGTAGTCATCATATCGAGCTTGCCAAACGTTCATAACGTCTGCATCTGCTCCTGCAATAGCTCTGTCACCTAGCGGTGCATCAAGGACATAATTCTTCTGTGCAGCAATGAGGATAATCCTCAGATCACGGATCCAATCCACATTAATGCTACTATCATCTTTCAATATAGTTTTCTCTAGGAACATATCATAAATAAAACGGGGAAGCTATACGCGAGCAATTGATCTACAACATAGATATGCAAATACTATCAGGACTAAGTTCATGATAAATTTAAGTACAATTAATCATATTACTTAAGAACTCCCACTCAGATAGACATCCCTCTAGTCATCTAAATGATCACATGATCCAAATCAACTAAACCATGTCCGATCATCACGTGAGATGGAGTAGTTTTCAATGGTGAACATCACTATGTTGATCATATCTACTATATGATTCACGCTCAACCTTTTGGTCTCCAGTGTTCCGAGGCCATATCTGCATATCCTAGGCTCGTCAAGTTTAACCCGAGTATTCCGCGTGTGCAAAACTGGCTTGCACCCGTTGTATGTGAACATAGAGCTTATCACACCCGATCATCACGTGGTGTCTCGGCACGACGAACTGTCGCAACGGTGCATACTCAGGGAGAACACTTATACCTTGAAATTTAGTGAGAGATCATGTTATAATGCTACCGCCGAACTAAGCAAAATAAGATGCATAAAGGATAAACATCATATGCAATCAAAATATGTGACATGATATGGCCATGATCATTTTGCGCCTTTGATCTCCATCTCCAAAGTACCGTCATGATCTCTATCGTCACCGGCATGACACCATGATCTCCATCATCTTGATCTCTATCAACGTGTCGTCATATGGTCGTCTCGCCACTTTTGTAACTATTGTTATCGCATAGCGATAAAGTAAAGCAATTGTATGACGCTTGCGTCTTATGCAATAAAGAGACAACCATAAGGCTTCAGCCAGTTGCCGATAACTTTAACAAAACGTGGTCATATCATACAACAATTTATATCTCATCACGTCTTGACCATATCACATCACAACATGCCGTGCAAAAACAAGTTAGACGTCGTCTACTTTGTTGTTGCAAGTTTTACGTGGTAGCTACGGGCTGAGCAAGAACCGTTCTTACCTACGCATCAAAAAGCACAATGTGGTATAGTGATTGCTTTTTGATCTTCAGAAAGAACCCTGTTCATTGAATCTGATTCAACTAAAGTTGGAGAAACAGACACCCACTAGCCACCTGTCTGCGAAGCACGTCGGTAGATCCAGTCTCGCGTAAGCATACGCGTAATGTCGGTCTGAGCCGCTTCATCCAACAATGCCGTTGAATCAAGAATCAACTAGTGATGGCAAGTGATATGTATATACCCACGCCCACAACTCCTTTGTGTTCTACTCGTGCATATAACATGTACGCATAAACCTGGCTCGGATGCCACTGTTGGGGAACGTAGTAATTTCAAAAAAATTACTATGCACACGCAAGATCATGGTGATGCGTAGCAACGAGAGGGGACAGTGTCATCCACGTACCTTTGTAGACCGTAAGCGGAAGCGTTATGAGAACGCGGTTGATGTAGTCATACGTCTTCACGATCCGACCGATCCAAGTACCGAACGCATGGCACCTCCGAGTTCAGCACACGTTCAGCTCGGTGACGTCCCACGAACTCACGATCCAGCAGAGCTTCACAGGAGAGTTCCGTTAGCACGACGGCATGATGACGGTGATGATGATGCTACCGACGCAGGGCTTCGCCTAAGCACCGCTACGATATGACCGAGGTGGATTATGGTGGAGGGGGGCACCGCACATGGCTAAAAGATCAACTGATCAACTTGTGTGTCTTCTAGGGTGCCCCTCCCCACGTATATAAAGGAGGGAGGGGAGGCCGGCCGGCCTCTCTAGGCGCACCAAAGGGGGGAGGAATCCTCCTCCTAGTAGGAGTAGGATTCCACCTTTCCTAGTCCTACTAGGAGGGGAAGGAAGGAGAGGGGGAGGAGAAGGAAAGAGGGGGCGCAGCCCCTTCCCTAGTCCAATTCGTACTAGGCCCATGGGGTGTGCACGGCCAGCCCTCGTGGCTTCTCCTCTTTTTCCCTTAAAGCCCACTAAGGCCTCCCGTATTCCCGTAACTCCTCCCGTACTCCGAAAAATACCCGGATCACTCGAAACCTTTCTGATGTCCGAACATAGCCTTCCAATATATCGATCTTTACGGCTCGATCATTTAGAGACTCCTCGTCATGTCCCTGATCTCATCCGGGACTCCGAACAACATTCGGTACATCAAAACACATAAACTCATAATACCGATCGTCACCGAATGTTAAGCGTGCGGACCCTACAGGTTCGAGAACTATGTAGACATGACCAAGACTCATTTCCGATCAATAACCAATAGCGGAACCTGGATGCTCATATTGGATCCTAAATATTCTACGAAGATCTTTATCGGTCAAATCGCATAACAACATATATTGTTCCCTTTGTCATCGGTATGTTACTTCCCCGAGATTCGATCGTCGGTATCTCAATACCTAGTTCAATCTCATTACTGGCAAGTCTCTTTACTCGTTCCGTAATGCATCATCACACAACTAACTCATTAGTCACATTGCTTGCAAGGCTTATAGTGATGTGCATTACCGAGACGGCCCAGAGATACCTCTCCGACAATCAGAGTGACAAATTCTAATCTCGATCTATGCCAACTCAACAAGTACCATCGGAGACACCTGTAGAGCACCTTTATAATCACCCAGTTACGTTGTGACGTTTGGTAGCACACAAAGTGTTCCTCGGTATTCGGGAGTTGCATAATCTCATAGTCAGAGGAACATGTGTAAGTCATGAAGAAAGCAGTAGCAACAAACTAAACGATCATTGTGCTAAGCTAACGGAATTGGTCAAGTCGATCACATCATTCTCTAATGATGTGCTCCCGTTAATCAAATGAAAACTCATGTCTATGGCTAGGAAACTTAACCATCTTTGATTCAACGAGCTAGTCAAGTAGAGGCATACTAGTGACACTCTGTTTGTCTATGTATTCACACATGTACTAAGTTTCTGGTTAATACAATTCTAGCATGAATAATAAACATTTATCATGATATAAGGAAATAAATAATAACGTTATTATTGCCTCTAGGGCATATTTCCTTCAGGTCGATCATGAAGACGTACGACTACATCAACCGTGTTGTCATAACGCTTCCGCTTAATGGTCTACAAGGGTGCGTGGACAACACCCTCCCCTCTCGTTGCTATGCATCACCATGATCTTGCGTGTGCGTAGGAAATTTTGAAATTACTACGTTCCCCAACAGGTTGTGCCCCGTAGGTGCGCCCTGGTGGTTGTTCCCCCCACGGGGCACCCCCCAGGTGCAGCTCTGCCCATTGGGTGTCTTTTGGTCCATAAAAATTCTCCAAAAAGTTTCACGGTGTTTGGACTCCGTTCGATATTGATTTCCTGCGATGTAAAAAATGAGCAAAAAAACAGCAACTGGCACTTGGCACTAGGTCAATAAGTTAGTCCCAAAAAATGATATAAAGTTGCTATAAAATTATTGTAAAACATCCAAGAATGATAATATAACAGCATGAATACTTCATAAATTATAGATACATTGGAGACGTATCAAGCCACCATACCTACCTACATGGCATTTTCATAGCCATTCCGAGCATATCGCCATGCACTACTGTCATATTACATTACATGATTAAAGACATGTTTTCATTTGCCTTGCATGATCATAGTATGGCTAGCTCGATATTATGGCTTGTCCGTTTTTTGATTTCTATGCTACGCCGGATCATTGCACATACTGGTATCCTGCCAGAGGCATTCATCATATATAGTTTCTCACATTCTTTTAGTTTAGATTTTTGATGACATTCAGTTGAAGTGAGTCATTGTAAAGTGTATTATTCATCATTGTATGGTGTTGCTCCTACCCAAAATAGAAAAAGAAAAGGAGAGAGAGAGAGACAAAATAAAGGATGCACTGCAGAGGTGCCACAAAAAATGAAGAAAGGAAATAAAGAAAAAGGTGACGAAGAGATAAGGAGCAACACCATTATCCTTTTTACTATACACTTGTGCTTCAAAGTAGCACCGCTTCATGCATAAAAAAGTAGTTCATGAGCTTCACATTTCATACTAGTGGGGAACCTACACTATATAACTTGGCTTCTGTATCCCGATGATGAGCATCCTCAAAAGCTCGAGTTCTTCATGAGCAAGCAAGTTGGATGCACCCCCACTTAGTCCATAGGAGAGCTTTCACATATTCATAGCTTTATGTGCATACTAGTTGCATGGTGATCACTACTCCTTGCATTAACATCTATCATAAGGCCTTCTCCATAGCCTAATGGTCAGTTGCGTTGATGCTAGACTATCTTTGCTTCTGAATTCTTGAAACCCCATTCATTATTCTATTTTCCCCATGAATTGCAAAGCATAGTCTTACGATCAGTGCTGCATAGGTAGTTGAGCAGTTGAATAACGCATACATACGAACTTGTTGTTGTACCTAGTATGCCTCGGGTTGGTGTTTTTGAAGCGGTCGCTAACACGTGATTTCTTTTGTCTTTGATAGTCATTGTTGTTTCCTTAACATTATATTGACCTTCTCTCTAAACCTTTGGCAATGGGAATTTGGTCTCCACAAAAATATTTTCCTCTTTGTTGACCTCCATGGAAATGGAACTAAGGGCCGGGATGGCTTGTATTACTCTCTTGGTGGTTAACTTTTGCATGCTTGCACTATAAACACGGATATCACTTTTGGGGTTTGGTTCAATGTAAGTTTTACAGTTGGTAGCAATGAGCTTTGGTAGTCAACCTTCTTACTTGAGGACGAGCAAGGTTTAAGCGTGGGGAGGTTGATGGCTCTATATTTTACGCATTTTTAGAGCTCATTTGTTGCATGTTCTCTTCATATACTATGGCTCATTGAACCTGCTAATAGTTGTTCGTTATGCATGATTACTGTTTTTTACACTTATCATTGTGAGCATTGCACATTTATATTATAATTTGGTCTTTGTTAGTTTTCATTGTTTTCTTGTGTCCACATGTGTATTGGAGTAACCTAGGACCAAGCACGATGAAAGGACCAAGGACGGGTTCAATACGGAGGACTCATAGTACCAGACTTGGCCGTTTCGAAGAGTGAAAAAAAATCATTTTTTCAAAGTGCTCCATACCAAGATCCAATACCAGAAATGGATTGGCATCGTTCATACGAATCCAACGAGCTCAAGAACGTGAAATTCTGAGTTTGTATGAAGAAATGGCGGCCGATTTACCCAAGAGGGTCAGAGCAAAAGACGGCGTACCATACGACTGTGGCTGGTTGTATGGAAGGAAATCAAGCTCGAAAGTTGCCTCTCCATACGAAATTCTTCACCGATTTCGTCCCCGTTTGTTCCATGAGATCCTTGGACAATAAGGGAGTGTTTGGGAGAGGATAAGCTAGGTTCATCTAGAGCCCTTGGATGGAGGAGAGGGATCCACATCAACGAGGGAGACACGAGAAGGCCTCTACCCTAGCCGCCTCAGCCATCATCATCTACCACTACTCCTAGCAGCCGTTGGGAGGCTCTCCCCCTTAGGGGAGGCCTCTCCCTCCATAGCTCCATCACCACGCCACGCAGGACGAGAAGGCAGCGCCATCTCCATCGCCATCGTCAACTGGTGCCGGTCCTGGGCTAGGCCGTGCGCGCCAGAGACATCTCCCTCTCTGTCTCAATATTCACACTTGTAATTGGTAAGATTGAACGTGTTGATGACATCAATGAATCATTCCTCTTTGTGTCTATTCATCTATGTTTGAGTGATTGATCCGGTTCTAGGTTAAGGTATGATCTAGTATGCAAAATTAGTCTCTGGGGCATGATCTAGTATTTACTCACATTTCACGTAATGTTGGGAGACATCCTTTTTTGTGATCTTCTGATCACCTGCACATATACTTGTATTAGTCCGCTGCCACTGAGATGCCCCTCTAGTACTAGTGAGACCGAAGCCTAGACATCGCCTTTTGCTCGATTCAACCCTACAATTACAAACCCCCTTTTATTAACTTAGTTTATTTTCACGTTCTAACTTGCATTTTAGTAAAAACCCTTTTGTTCTCGCTTTCCTAGCAACCGATGGAATAAACTATTTCCAAACTACGGTTTGGGTGCGAACGCGCTACGCAGACAACGTAGTTGTGGGGTTGGTAGTGTCTTCCTATTTGCTTCCTGTGGGATTCAACATTTACTTATCACGAAATGCAATAGCCTTGTGCCCTTGTAGGTCATCAACGGGGTTGGCTGTTGTTGGTGGCTGCGATGGTCTGCTCTGGTGGTATGCGACTAGGGGTGGGCTCCGTAGTGTCGTGGTTGGGATGGATCTCAGCCATGAGTGGCTGGATCCTTGCGCCAGTGCAGCGAAGGTGGTGATGGGTGCCGGGAATCATGGCCTGGTAGACAGCACAAGGGAGGTTGTTGTGCGGCAGCGATGGTGATGGTTGTTGGCGGCGATTTGTGTGGGCACACGACCATCTCGGTTTGAACGAATAGCCAAATTTGATGCAACATTTTGGGCATGGAGAACTCCGGGTGAATGCCTTCCACCGACTTCAGCGATGACAACATCCTAGGGTGCCGTTCCCCTTGTTGGAGGCATCGTTGTGGAGCCCTTCACCTCCCTAGGCATTTGGACCTACAACTTTCCACGCGAAAACCTAAGCTTCAGGCTTGGCTGAAGCAGGCGACGACGTCGTTCACATTGCATCCCTCTTGATGGCATCGAGTACAACTCTATAACACTATGCACTATGTATAGGTACTAATTTAGATCAGTGTCATATCTTATTGTAAGTCCGCACTTAAGGCAAAATGAGTATACAAGCTACATCAATCCAAACAATTTAAAAAAAAACAATTATCGATACAACTCTAGAACACTTTGGACTATGACTACGTGAAAAGACGTGTGCTGCACGTAGGCCCCACACGCCCTCGGTCAACAAGACCGACCGCATCCATCCGCGTGTCGCTCCGGGTGGACAAGAACCGGGTCCGGTCAGCGCCGCTCGACGCTCACAAAAGTTGGCAGGTCACCACAGCTTAGCACGATGACACTTAGCCGGAGCTAGGGCACGCCGCGGCGGGACGACGGTAGGGTCGGAGGGGCGGCGCGACAGGAGGGAGTATCGTCGATTGCTGCCAAGGAGGGGAGTCGCCAGCGGAGGGGTACAGGCGATGGGGTTTGACAGGAAGGAGGCGGCGGCGGCGGCGGAGGAGGAGGAGGTGAAGTGGCTGAAGCATTACTCCTCGACGGAAAGCATACTGATCGTCGGCGACGGAGATCTCTCCTTCTCGCGGGCCCTCGCCATCGCATTCTGCTCCGCGGAGAACCTCGTCGCCACCTCCATCGACTCCTATGGTCTGTTCATCTTCTTCACAACCCCTGCGGGTTTGTTTCAGCTTCCTCTCGCGATGCAAACTCACATGCCCCTCCCTTGTTAAATGCTCGCACTAAATAGTAGTACCAGTAAAGAAGCCGGATGATGCTTTTTTGGCCTTTAATTTGCGATTTCTCGATGGGAACGCGAGATTTAGGTATACAAGAACGGTGAATCATTGTGAACATTCATACAGTATTCAGCAAAACGAATACTGTCAGCCTGCCTCATATAAGTGCCCCTTTTTACCTTCATAATGAACCTTTTTATGTCAGCTTCTTCAGTAAAAGTTGTTGTCTTTCAGGAAGTATCCTATTTGCTTCATTTTTTTGTCTGCAGTTAGCTGCTGCTTAACTTAAAATCTCAAAATTGGTGATAATGCTTTTAGGATTTTGTGATCGTTATTGGTGGTATTTATCTATTTCATCTGTATTTATTGTGGGTAATCCTCTTGGCCAGAGGATCTGACGAGGAAGTATAGCAAAGCAGAGTCCAATATATTTGTACTAAAAATGATGGGAGCCACAATTTTGCATGGTATTGATGCCAATACTATGAAGCTTCACAATGACCTGAAGATGAGACGCTTCGATCGGATTGTCTTCAATTTTCCTCATGCTGGGTTCAAAGGAAAAGAAGACCGCATGGATGTGATCAAGTATGTGCACTCTCTTTGTTAGTTGCTGCTAGATTTTGAATAATTCGCTTGTCATGTGTATTGGTTGTACCATTAAATGTATCTTCTTATATCTCCTTATCTCAGAGTTAGTTGAGTATTCCGAAGGCACGTATGTATGTACGTTGCTAGTTTTGCTGTATCACTGTCTTCTTTTAGAAAACCTGTAAGCAGACGCAAATGACATTGACTATAAATAGTATTTATGGGAGAAGTTGTTTCCTTTTTTGATTTTTGATTCTAGCCACAGTTGTCCACTACTGAACTTATTTTGAGCTCTCCATCGTCACATAGTTCCATAACTGGAAACGAACTGTAGGAGAAGTTTGTTTAATTCTTGTATATTTGCATCTACCCCTTTTTGTAGCTCTTCATGGTAACTTTTGCTAGTTTCTATGTGCCCACTCTCTAGTCTCTACAAATGGAAGACATTCTTACAACAGCACAAAATTCTTGTTGTAGCTTGCTTGTAGAGATTTTTTCTGTACCTATGAAAGAAGATGAATTGGTTTGACCATAAGTATCTTAAATTTCTTCTGACAGTGCCAATAAAGTAGTTAGCTGGTGGTTTCTTATTGTGTTTGGTCAACCAATAACCTTTCATTCAAAATGTACTCTTATAAAGGTCTGTTGTTTTAGGGCCTTTTTTTCTTAATTAACTTGATACTGACCTTCTGTGCTAATTGAACCTTTAGCGCGCACAAAAAGTTGGTGAGGGGGTTCCTTCACAATGCAAGCCACCTGATTCGCCCAAATGGTGAAATCCATGTTAGCCACAAGACAGGGAATCCATATGATAAATGGGATATTGAGGAATTGGCATTGGGATCTTCTCTTATTAAGGTTGATCAAGTTAGTTTCCGAATAGAGGATTACCCTGGGTACAACCAAAAGAGGGGAGATGGTGCGAATTGCGATGAACCTTTCGCTTTAGGTGCTTGCTGCACATTCAAATTTTGTATCAGAGGCTCGAAGAAACTGAAGAGTGCGCACAGAAACATGATTTCGTCACATGGAAGCAGCACATTGTCTGAACCAATCAGCACAGTTCAGATAGCAAAAAAAGCTCATGAGCCTTACAGCCTCGGATTAGCTAAAAGGCATGAACCGTGTTTTCCGGTTAGCATCGATGGCATGGTGGCTTCTCCTTCCTTTGATCGGCATGGGACTAGTCAGCCATTGTGCAGCATTGCAGGGTCATCACTGAATGCTCTGCCGATCCTTGGTGGCAATCTCCCTGCGCCACCTCAGCAGCAGCCTTGGTACCAACACGGGCCCATTCTTCAGCTGCTATGGAGCGGCGGCTACTCACACTTCGCCTGGGAATACCTTCGGAGTCTGCTCAGGGAGTATGAAGCGCATAGGCAAATGACGCCCGGAGGAAGAGCAACCGATGTGAATTACTCTGTCTTGCTGGAACATTGCTTCAGGTAATCCATTGCGTGCGCGTTACTCCAGGAGTGGCTGCAGAGAGCGGTTGTGTTGCACGGTAGACGTTGAAGGATCGCATGGAGGTATAAGTGTCTGTGTTGTAAGGATCACTAGATATTCCAAGATGTGTTGTGTCATCCGGTATCTTGCATATGTTCTCTTTGTGTCCAAGATCTACACGCAGGGCATTTTGTGTACTGGGAATGCTGTTTTTTCTACCTGTGTAGGTTAAAGAAGTAAACCTGGACAAGAGTCTCACTTTGCAGTGTAACTCTCTTTTAAGAGACTCAAGACTTGTTATCTCAATTATCACTGGTACTGCGCCTAAGATGTAACCGGATCAGGCAGTGATTTTTTTTTTGCGCGAAGGCAGTGATTGATACTTGCAAACATGTTTGGTTCGAACAGGATCAATCTCTTTTTGAATTGAAGATCAGGGGATTTCTTCCCTGGTGACTGATTTTAAAAAACTGCTAAGATTATTATTTTAGTTTGCTATATATTTGTTGAGTTTCAGTCAACCATGTTGTATTTCTTGTTCAGATCAGAACGACTAGAAGGTACCCCCTTGTGACGCTTGCCCAGGGCGCCGCCAGGGTGCAAAACCTAGCGCCGCCAGCAGCCTACCAAGCCACTGCCTTCCCTTCTGCTGCTGCAGCCGGCGTAGGCCGCGGTGGCGCCGGGCCCAGTGCCAAAGGAGCCGGGGTGCTGGACGTGGCGGGATCCCCTTGGATCAGCTAGGGCGAGGCCAGGGCGGCATCCCTGGTCGTGCGGCGACGGAGCTCGCCCCCATGGCCGGCGAGAACCCGCGTTCTCTAGCGATGGTGGAGCAGAGGCGGCCGCGGATCTGGATCACATCCAGATCTGTCGTCGGCTTTGCCCATGGGCCGTCGGCAGCGTGATGAGGGGTCGACGAGGGAAGCAGGCTCCCTGTTGGCGTTCTGGCGGCTACTAGTTCAGAGTATCGCAATTGCCGGCGAAAACAATGTTGGTCTCGGTCATGGCGGACGATGGCGGCATCTTGGGCGTCATCTCCTTATCAAAGGCATCATCGGTTGCAGTCGTCGTCAGGTCGTTCCGGTTGTTAAAAGGAAACCTTAGATCTAGGATTCTCACATCGGACGATGAGGGGGCCTTCAGGGCTGTCCTCCTTGGGGGTTTCGTATTGGAGCAAGTGTTGCTTGAAGGGGACAAGAGGAGGAGCGGTGTTGCATCTACCACAATGACACAGGTCTCAGCGGCATGATGCAACAGAGCCTCGATGACGAACATATTGGAAATATGAGCAATTTACCAAATGATTTTATTAACAGAAATACTAGATAAAGCATGACTAATATAGTAGAGATAAAACAAGTCATGCGTTCTGACAGAGAGAAGGTAAAAAGCTTCTGCATATATGAACCGTAGCCTATCATATCTATAGCAGACAGTAGAACTAGTTGCATATATGAGGTAGAACCTAACATATTTAGGGCAAGAACTAGTACGAGAAACTGTGGCAGGATATCTAACAGAAAGAAGAACACATAAGGGACAGCAGCAGCAGTAGCACTGGACTTGGGGTCAGTGTCCTCGCCAGCCATGTCGTCGAGGAGGTTGTCGACGTCGGGGAAGTAGTCGTCGGAGTCCGGGGCGTCCGTGATGAAGGAATCAGTCAGTAGTCGCGCAGAGCGCTCCCCAAAAACCTTATCACCCTTCTCCCGTACAAGACTCAAAGAGGTGCGGTTTCGGAGGCCTACTGTCCCGACCTGCGGTGCACGCCGCAAGCCGGGATGAGGAAGACAGCAGCAACTCAGAGATTGGAACTTCTGGTGCGTCTCTCTGAGAGGAGTCGGCTCGGCTCATTCCCGCAACCCGCGGCGTGTCGTGACGAGGCGTGGCGTGGCGTGGCGTGGCGAGGCGGGCGGCGGAGGAGGAGCGCGCGTGGATGTCCCTCTTGTTCTCATACTCATACAAGTGGGCAACCTCCCTTATAAGGAGGTCCAACTCTCACTAAACTAACAATGTGGGACTAAACTTTAGTAGTATCCCTTGCTTTGCACAAATGGGCTAAGTGGGCCTCTAGAATTTATTAGGAATTTCTGAAATAGTTATTGGGCTGCCCCCAATATAGACTAAATTCCAGCAATCCCCCACCAGATCCCAGAGGCACACAGAGATTTGCCTTTGGTTCCAAAACACTGTTTTATATACCTGTACTGCAGTGGAGACTGTTAAGTTGAACTTCCACCTAGAACTCTATGCTACACTAGTAAGCAACTTAAACAGTGGACTGGACCTTGAACTGCAAGTTTTCTGCGAATCTAGCTTCACATAAAGCCTTGACCGATACATGGCTACCGTGGGTCTTCCCCGCAGGTGGAGCTTATGTGTCATACTCCGAGACCTTTCATGAGTTTACTAGAGAGAACCCTACTCTCATAGATTGCGATGTTTAACAATCAGACTCATATAGGTGCGTTCTTCAAAAGATGGTCTGTAGGACAACATCTCTGCTTCAAAGAGCCACTTAGAAACATTAAGATATACATCAACCTGCCATGCAGATTAGGAGAGTATTGCATCTTTATGGATTGGTATTTTAACATTAAGGGTACTCTCCTTCCAGTTGACCAACAGCTTGTCTTCCACATCTAATTCACGGGATCTCCGATCACAAAGAATAGGTTACCACTGTGAACAACTCATATTGTGGGTCTCATACCCATCTCCCTCGATGCATTATCTATCACATTACGTGATAGACCCTTAGTAAAAAGATCTGCCATATTTTTAGACGTTTGGATATAATCTAGTGCAATAACTCCGAAGTTTCTCATTTTTCTGACAGACTTTAACCTTCTCTGAACGTGTCTTGATGACTTCATGTTATCCTTTGAGCTGCTCACTTTTGTGATCACAGTTTGATTGTCGCAGTTCATAAGAATACCCGGTACATGTTTCTCAACAACTGGCAAGTCATTCAAGAGCCGACGAAGCCAATCTGCTTCGACCGTAGCTGTATCTAGTGCTGTGAGTTCTGCTTCCATTGTTAACCTCGTTAAGATGGTCTGCTTGCAAGACTTCCAAAAAACAGCGCCACCTCCATGAGTGAATACATATCCGCTCGTGGCCTTTATATCATCAGCATCTGAGATCTAGTTTGAGTCACTATACCCTTCAAGCACCTTTGGGTGCCCGGTGTAGTGAATTCCATAATTTGCAGTGCCTTTCAAATAACGCAAAACTCTCTCTAGAGCTTTCCAATGCACATCTCTTGGTTTTGAAACAAACCGACTCAGTTTGCTAACAGCAAAAGAGATGTCAGGTCTTGTAGCACTGGCTAAGTACATAAGCGAGCCAATAATCTGAAAATACTTCAATTGGTCTCTAGCAATTCTTCAATTCTTTCGAAGCAACACACTAGCATCATATGGTGTTGGAGAGGGCTTGCTGTCACTGTAGCCAAAGCGACTCAAGATCTATTCCACATAGTGAGATTGAAGCAATGTAATCCCACCATCATCGTCTCTCAACAACTTGATGTTCAGAATGACATCAGCCACTCCTAAATCCTTCATCTCAAAACAACGAGATAGGAAATTTTTGACCTCCTTAATAACATTTAGATTTGTTCCGAAAATCAGTATGTCATCAACATACAAGCAAAAGATAACTCCCTCGCCCCCACCATGGCGATAGTACACACATTTGTCAGCTTTGTTTACAACAAAGCCTGCAGCTGTTAAAGTTCTTTCAAACTTCTCATGCCACTGTTTGGGTGCTTACTTGAGTCCATACAAAGACTTCAGCAACTTGCACACTTTTCCTTCCTGACCATCTAATACAAACCCATCTGGTTGTTCCACATAAATTTCCTTGTCCAACTCTCCATTTAGGAAAGCAGTCTTAACATTCATTTGATGAACGAGAAGACCATGTGAGGCAGCTAGTGAAAGTAGAACTCGAATAGTGGTCAGTCGAGCCACAGGTGAGTAAGTATCAAAAAAGTCTTCACCTTCCTTTTGGGTATAACCCTTAGCCACAAGCCGAGCCTTGTACTTTTCAATAGTACCATCAGGCCTAAAATTCTTCTTGAATACTCATTTGCATCATATAGGTTTGCACCCATAAGGACGATCAGTTATCTCCCAAGTTTCATTCGCTAAGATGGAATCCATCTCGCTATGAACCGCTTCCTTCCAGTAGTCAGCATCTTCAGATGCATAAGCCTCTGAAATAGAACTGGGAGTGTCATCTATGAGATACACAAGAAAATCATCACCAAAGGACTTTGCAGTCCTCTGTCTCTTGCTCCTAGTAGGAACTTCATTGTTTTCCTCCACAGGACGTTCAAAGTGTTCTATCGAAATGGCAGGTTTGGTAATTGTAACTGGTTCCTGATTCGATGAACTAGGCATCTCCTGATTAGATGAGGTAGTCATATCCTTCATGGGAAAGATATCTTCAAAGAAAGTCGCATCATTCGACTCCATGATCGTACCGACATGCATGTCAGGTACCTCAGATTTTACAACCAAGAATCTATAGCCAATGCTATGAAAAGAATATCCCAGGAAAACATAGTCCATAGTCTTTGGTCCAAACTTCCGCTTCTTTGGAATTGGAACATTGACTTTCGCCAAACAACCCCATGTTCGCAGATAAGAGAGTTTTAACATTTTCTTCTCCCATTCCTCGAATGGAGTTATCTCTTTGTTCTTTGTGGGGACTCGGTTCAGGACATGATATGCGGTCAATATCGCCTCTCCCCACCATGCCTTGGAGAGACCCGATGTGTCTAACATGGCGTTAACCAAATCAGTTAGAGTATGGTTCTTTCTTTCGGCCATCCCATTTGACTGAGGTGAGTAGGGAGGCGTCCTCTCATGGATTATACCATGTTCCGTACAAAAAGCATCAAATTCATTGGAAAAATACTCTCCACCACGGTCGGACCTAAGCCTCTTGATTTTTTGATCAAGTTGGTTTTCCGCTTCAGCTTTACAGATCTTGAAAAAGTTCAAAGCCTCATCCTTAGATTTCAGAAGATACACACGGCAGTATCTAGTGGAGTCGTCAATTAACTTCATGAAATATTTCTTTCCACCTTTTGTCAAAACACCGTTCATTTCACATAGATCTGAATGTATGAGTCTAGTGGTGCAAGATTTCTCGTTTCCGCAGTCGTGTGAGACTTACGAGGTTGCTTAGCTTGCACACAAACTTGACACTTAGATCCCTTGACAATGGTGAAACTAGGGATTAAGTTCAACTTCGCTAGTCGCGACATGCAACCAAAATTAACATGGCCGAGACATGAATGCCACACATTAGATTCACTATTGTTGCAAATATGATTAACAACTTTATTGCAAACGTCTGATAAGGATAAACAAAACAGACCTCCTGACTCATAGCCTTTACCAACAAAGGTTCCATACTTGGATATTACAAATTTATTCTACTCAAAGACAAGTTTGTAGCCATATCTACACAGAAGAGATCCGCTAACAAGATTTTTATTGACGGAGGGGACATAACGCACGTTCTTCAGCCGCACGATCTTCCCCGAAGTAAACTTCAGATCGACCGTGCCAATACCACGAACAGAAGCACTTGAACCGTTGCCCATCAGTACGGTTGAAGTCCCTGCGGTCTGATAAGACGAAAACATGGAAATATAACCGCATACATGCACATTAGCACCCGTGTAAATCAACCAATCAGGAGAATGACACACTGAAAGAATAGTGGGAAATATACCATACCCATCATCCTTCATGTCAGTGTCTCCAATGACAACATTAGCGGTCTTGCCGCCTTTCCCGGGGTGACGCTTGTCATAGCGATTAGGGCAACTAGGAGCCCAATGATCAGGATCCCCACACACATGACAGACACCTTTCTTCTTGTCATTCTTCTTCTTGAAGTTCGTGTGTTGCACAGCCTTGTTCTTCCCATCAAACTTTGCTTTACCATCAAACTTGCCCTTGTTCTTGAACTTGTGGGGCTGGAAGTTCTTCTTATGTACTAGATTGGCACTAGATCCTCCCTCAATACCTCGAGCACGTGTGTCCTTTGCTCTCGCCTTTTCTTCCACATCAAGAGTGCCAATGAGATCCGGGACGAAAAACTCTTGTCTCTTATGCTTCAGCAAGGTAGCAAAGTTCCTCCATGAAGGAGGAAGCTTAGTGATGATACCTCCGGCAACAAACTTTTCCGGTAGCATACAACCGAAGTGCTCAAGTTCTCTAGCAAATGACTGTATCTCATGAGCTTGCTCAACCACGGAGCGCTCTTCAGTCATCCTGTAGTCATAGAATTGCCCCATGATGTACAGCTCAGTGCCAGCATCCGAGACCCCAAACTTGGCCTCGAGTGCATCCCACATATCTTTTCCATTATCAATTGACGCATAAGCATCAACTATGTTCTCACCAAGAACACTCAAGAGAGCAGCCTTAAACAGAGTATCCATTTTCTGAAAGGCTTGTGCCTGTTGAGCATCAAGCTCCCCTTCAGGTTTGCCGAGAGTAGCGTCATAGCAACTCATGGTTTGAAACCATAAGACTGCTCTCACGCGCCACCTCTTATAGTGGATACCCTCAAATATAGGAGGTCTCATGAAAGCAGCAAAACCACTTGGGGTAAATTGCCTATAATAAGGTTTTTGGATTGTTGGAAATATGAGCAATTTACCAAATGATTTTATTAAGAGAAATACTAGATAAAGCATGACTAATATAGTAGAGATAAAACAAGTCATGCGTTCTGACAGAGAGAAGGTAAAAAGCTTCTACATATATGAACCGTAGCCTATCATATCTATAACAGACAGTAGAACTAGTTGCATATATGAGATAGAACCTAACATATTTAGGGCAAGAACTAGTACGAGAAACTGTGGCAGGATATCTAACAGAAAGAAGAACACATACGGGACAACAGCAGCAGTAGCACTGGACTTGGGGTCGGTGTCCTCGCCAGCCATGTCATCGAGGAGGTTGTCGACGTCGGGGAAGAAGTCGTCGGAGTCCGGGGCGTCTGTGACGAAGGAATCAGTCAGTAGTCGCGCAGAGCGCTCCTCAAAAACCTTATCACCCTTCTCCCGTACAGGACTCAAAGAGGTGCGGTTTTGGAGGCCTACTGTCCCGACCTGCGGTGTACGCCGCAAGCCGGGATGAGGAAGACAGCAGCAGCTCAGAGATTGGAACCGGTGGTGAGAGGAAGGAGAAGTTCTGGTGCGTCTCTCTGAGAGGAGCGACCTCTCTTTTATAGGCGCAAGAGAAGGAGGCGAGAGGCTGCGCCGGGAGCTGAAGGGAACGCGGGAGATGAAACGAACAGACAACAACCGAAGGGTGCAGCGTTCGTATTCAATATCCACTATAGACATCGGCTCGGCTCATTCCTGTAACCTGCGGCGCGTCGTGGCGAGGCGGGCGGCGGAGGAGGAGCGCGCGTGAGTGTCCCTCTTATTCTCATGCTCATACAAGTGGGGAAAGAACCTCAGTTATAAGGAGGTCCAACTCCCACTAAACTAGCAATGTGGGACTAAACTTTAATAGTATCCCTTTCTTTGCACAAATGGGCTAAGTGGGCCTCTAGGATTTATTAGGAATTTCTGAAATAGTTATTGGGCTGCCCCCAATATAGACTAAATTCCAACAGAATACGTGTTGATGAACGCACGTACATTGTGGTGATGTCTGGCGTTGTGGACTCGTGGTGGTATCGATGGCAGAATGGCCTCACAAGGTGAATGCATCGATCGCTCCTGAAGGGGTACGACGGAAGATAGCGGTGGCTGATTCTAGAGCGTGTGCATGTGGTGTGAGCAGAGAGTCTGCTAGACTGATTCGTGCTTTGGACTTGCTGGCGGGCGGCTTGGTGAGGCCATCGAATTGGATGGTGTGTGTTGAAGGGAACTCAGGGCATATCATCGAGCTTGCATGTGTAGCATGCGTAGTCCGAAAGATGGATTTGAATTGATCTATGTACAGTTTGTTTTGTTGAATAATCTCTCCCTAATAATAAAGCATGGATTGACTCCGTGGGTTCATCGTCACAATACACTTTCTTCTCATGTCATAATACGTTTTTACGATTTATATAGACAAAATCTAATACTCCCTTCGTTCCTAAATATTTGTCTTTTTAGACATTTCAAATGACTACTACATACGGATGTATATAGACATATTTTAGAGTGTAGATTCACCCATTTTGCTACGTATATAGTCACTTGTTGAAATGCCTAGAAAGACAAGTATTTAGGACCGGAGGGAGTATAAACGAGGTGGTACTATAGTCAGCCGCCGGCGAAAGCGGCGCTGGTCTCCAGCCACCGGCGCACCGCACACATTCGTGCCTCCCACGGCCAGATGCCCGTGTCGTGATTGGTGTAGGCTGGCCAAAGGGTGGCCGGAGCAGAGGACGGCGGGAAGGCAAGGAGGCACCAGCATCGGCTAGCCAAGGGGTTGTCGAAGCAGAGGACGACGGGAGGCGGTCGACCATGGGTGCGGAGGTGCTCGTAAGTAGGGAGGAGCAGATGCGAGGATGGAGCGGCTCGAGCGCGAGCGCTCGCGCTATTGGTGGAGGAAGACCATGCGTGGAGGAGGCAGGGTGATTACGCCGTCCGCCATAGCCAGCCACGAGCACGCGCTTCTGTGACTGCGTCGCCGGCAACCCTCTCCGGCCTCAGCCGGTCATAGCCCTGCCGTCTGTCCGGCACGGCGGCGGCCTTGTCGATGGCGGAGGATGAGAAGGCGGCCCCATTCGTCGTCGTCGGCCTGGAGAGAGAGAGAGAGAGGGGGGAGCATCAACGCCCGCCTGACAGCACCTCCAGGAGATGGACGACGGCTTCGCGAGCGAGAAGGGCGCACCCAGCGAGATGGACTAATGGGCGCTCCTCTTGGTCCTCCTCCTGCGGCGCTTGGTGGCCTGGGCGGCGGATCCGGCTGTTCCGACTTGGATCCGGCGGCGGGGCGGATAGATCGAGGCAGAGGAGCACGAGGCCGACAGAGAGGCTGCCGGAGGCGGCGAACTCTCCCTTCCCTGTGGAAATTGAAGATTAGAGAGAGAAGGAGAAGGAAAAGCTGGAGGAGAGGGGCGGCAGCTCTGGCTGGCCTGCTTGAGGAGGCGGCTCGGGGCACAGAGGAGTTGCCTCCCGGCACTGTTGGAGGACTAGGCGAGGCCGGCTGCTGGGAGTGAGTGAGGGGCGGTGCCGCGGTAGGTGTGTGGGTTAGGGGGTGTTTGGTTTAGAAGTCCTAGGACTTTTTCTAATCCCAGGGACTAATAAAAAAGACTTTCTAGTAGAGTCTTTTTTTAATCCCTGTAGAAAAAGTCCATCCCGTTTGGTTCCTAGGGATTTTTTAGGGACTTTTTCTAGTCTCTGGAACTAAAAAGTTCCTGAACCAAACACCCCTTAGATAAGATGGAGACACCTAAGTTAGAGATAAGATTTTGTACAAAAAAAGTAATAAGATTGCGGTAGTGCGTGGACTATTAGAACTGCGGTAGTGCGTAGCTCCACCTTGCCGGAATTGATGTTGTATATCAGTATACGGCCTAGTCAGGTTGATTTATATTTCCATTTGTCTGCACCAAGAAAACAACAATTAAGGCCATGTAGTACAACAAAACGTAGCATCAAGCACATAAATCCAGCCAACTTAGTCTTGAATCTTCACAGTTGACTGCCAGTACTCGGTAGATTGACAAGTACCAAGGAGCTGGAAACTGAACCACGAACTCACTCAACGAAGAGCCGAATGCACAGGAAACCTAGATGACGGGAACACGTCCCATGTTCAGAAACACATCGAGGAAGTGCACATACCAGGGTCCTGGATGGATTACCTTGCGTTGGGCTGCTTTTACTGTATTTTCTATATTTGTCTGGCGAGCAGAAGTAATTTTCGCTGGAAAAAAAAATCCTGCTGCTTTTACAGGGACTCAAATCTCTGCAGGACGATGGCAGAGTTTCAGACACGGGAATTCAAATGTTTGAACTGACATTATCCACCGATGATGACCCGATGATGTCTGAATGCTATCCTAAAGATAGTGCATTCGTTGTCGCTTTTGTCACATTATGTTCTGCTTATGTTAGCATTGTCCATCTTGATGGAAATGGATGTACTGGTATTGTATTAAGGTGAGGATGTGATATTGAGGTGAGGTCTTGACTACATTTAGAAATAGTGAGCCGTGCAAAATAGAGCAAGATTGTATTCATATTTACTTTCCAAGCAATCTGGAGTTTAACAGCAGAAGCATACATAAGATTTTGATTTATTTCAGCCCTCTGTCTGAATTTTATTTCAGTTAACTCATATGTTGTCTGAATGATACTTCTGCTTGGGCCATGCCCAAAGTCAGTGCAAAAAAAAAAATGTACTATAATTTTCCAAAAATTGTTCTTCGCCAAAAAATCAAATCACTTTTTAAAAATGTTCTATTTAAAAAAAACCTTTTCAAAAAAATGGTGTTTTTCTGAACAAGAACAAATAAAATAATTTGAAAGACAATTCCATGCACAACTACTCTTTCATCGGATGAAACCGCGGAGCTGGATTAGATCTTGAAAAATGCCATTAAGATATAAGAAGTGTTGTATAATGCAACGTGGAGCATGTTCAAATTTGTTCGGCCGTTGCAACGCACGGGCATTTGTACTATATGCTTAGGCATTTGACACAAACGATGGAAATTTAATGGAGAAAGTCAGTGAGACCATGACTAATTACCATCACATGCAATTACTGGCTACTGCATTCTATCGATCATGCATAGAGCCACAGTGGGAAGCTTCTATTTCGTGGAAGAACTATGAGTGCAAGTGGACCAAAAAATACTAACTATAGTCCCGCAGAGGTCCTAGCAGCCTAGCTGCAGACGGCACACTCAGCAAGTCAGCAGAGCACTGCTTGCTATGGAGGCTCATTGACTTCTGCCACATGTGGTAAAATTTTGAGCAGATCTTATTGTTTTACTTCAGTCTTCCTACCCTCCTTTTTCATATATCTTTCTATTCTCGGCCATGATATAGGAGCAGACAATAAAGTTATTCTTATATACTTTGCTTGGCACCTTCTTCGGGTCATCATATTAATTAAGATTTTAATTTTATCTATTTTGATTTAGATGACCTGAAACATCCTGCAGTTTTGCAACAAAAATTGGACTGGTATCGCATGTCAAATATTATGTCTTAATTTCTTAAGTAAATTAGATGCTTTAGTCAATGTTAATCTGGTGAAAGCTTTTACCGTTTTTATGCTTCTCAATGTTAGTCCACAAGGAGTATGATTGATTGACGCTCTTGCCAAACATGCTGAATTGTGTGCATGAAAAAGCATCACGTAGAGGGTCTGAAAATTAAGGCAATGTAATTCAACACTTTCAGTGTAGCAAGGAGTTAGTATGTGGTATTATTATTGACGCCTAAAAGATAAGAAAATAGATGCCTTGTGTAAAGATCTGAAGGAGAACTGTGGGATGGAATTGGATTTGGAGGATGATTGCCGCTCAGGTTTCGTGTGCATACATGGCTGAAGTGGTGGATGGGCGATCAAATAAAATAATTCATTCTTTGTGCAATCTCTGAAAGTAGCATAAATCTACCATGATTAATCAGCTTGATCATTAAGTCATTCTTTATAGGCCAGTTTCACATACATATATAAATACTATCGTTTTTTGATTATTAAGGATTAGCGTTGCATCTTGATAGTGGCACTAGATCATCGATGGCGCGCGTTGCTGCGCCTGTCTATTTGTAATATATATTGAATGTTAGCTTGGCACAAATATGTGAAGGCATTATACATGAACAATAAAGCAGTAGTAACACGTAAAGGCACCAGCACCTTTGTTTCCAACATGACACATAAGTAATTCTAAAAAAACACGGCACACTATGTATGATAGCAGTAAGTATCAGTATTGCATATTACTGCATTCGTAAATATAAATAATTTTGTTGCCAGTTAGATTTCTGTGTCTTGTAGGTCCAACAAATACACACTTTTCTTCTCAACCCAGCCACTTGATGCTCCATAAATGTTGGATTAGATACTTCAAAGATCATATAGCAGTCGCTAAAAGAAAATCAGGGATAATAATACCAATGTAAGATCACATGTCAAACAGTAGCACGTGCCTTGTATTGTTACAATGCAGTACATGCTTCTAGATCATACAGCAACCACTATATTCCAACAAATGTGCTAACAGTGTTAATGAACATTTACTTATTATTCCATTCTGGCATTTGTTGTCCATAATTTAGATAATTTTTATTACTATTGTACAGTTGGCTTTAGAAAATTACCATTCTTCCAAACCTGCTTTTTTATGACATATTACAGTTTTATCATACAAATTAGAAAACAAGTAGGCATCATCTTCTAGTGACAGAGCAACAAAATACCAATATACAATGATCGAGCCTCAAGATAAAGAGGGTCCTTGGAATTTAACAGGACAGTAAAACATATCGCAATGCATATATTCCTTAGATTCTAGGTTTGTCAAGATTGTTGATTTAACTTATGAACACGATCAAGTTGTCTTTGCTCAACTGCAACTAAACATTATGTTTTGGGCAAGTAAGTTGTCGGTGTACTAGAGTAGGGGTACCCTAGTACCCCGAACTTGTGCACGGGCGGTCGCAGCATCCCGCGGCAAGGCTTGCCGGGTGACCGCCAAGACCCTCCGTGGTTCCCTTGAAGACCATTCAAGAACAAAGTACTCAAATCAAGGCCCCGGCAAGAGGAGCTTGCCGGAAAGGCCAACCAAGGCCCCGGCAAGAGGAGCTTGCCGGGAAGGCCAACCCAGGCCCCGGCAAGAGGATCTTGTTGGGAAGAGACAAGACCCCGGCAAGAGGAGCTTGCCGGGAAGGCCACTCAAGGCATACCAAGAAAGCTTGCCGTGACGCGCCCTGCGTCCCGGCAAGGCCCGGTGAGCAACAAGCTCCCAAACACGACAAGACGACGACCGCGGCAAGGAGCTTGCCGCGGGAAACCCCCACTTCGTGCTCGCGCTCCAGCACACCTGCTAACGTGTCGCTCTAGGACTCTCTCAAGCACACGTGGCAGGAGGCCGTGCAGCTAGGGGTGCGCGGTGGCAAGCGGAGATGAAGAGAAGGCCATCGTGGCAAACGGTGGCGCTCCTAACGGTCACTTTTTTCACTGTTTAGGCAACTCAGACAGGCATTCAATGACCTTGTCCCCTGCCGTCAGAGTTAGGTAGGGTGCACTGTGTCCACAGTAGCGGTAGCTGCACCTACCGCATCCTTTTCCATTTTTACCCTTCTAGTCTACGTTGCCACCTGTCGGTGACCCCTTGAAAGTATAAAAGGAGGCTCGAGCGCAACGTAAAAGGGTTTTGGCTCATCCGAAACACCAGGAACACTCTCACGCTCGGTCGGGCAGCGTTCATCGCTCCTGAGCAAGAATTCAATACACACAAACAAGCAGCAGTAGGGTTTTACGCATCCGTGCGGCCCGAAGCTGGGTAAAACTGCTCGCGTGTACTGCCTCGATCCGCTCTTTGTGCGGCCTCCGCCCCCCTCCGAACCGAAAGGGACCCTGTCCTCATAGGTGTTGGTGGATCAGCTTCCCCGACATCTTTGGCGCGCCAGGTAGGGGGCGTCGAGATTGTGCGAACCCGATCCGGCGTGCACGCGAGCTAAATCTTCATCGTCTTCATCGACATGCCACCGAAGAAGAAGGATTCGGAGGCAGCTGTTCCGTCTGCGTCGCTTTCACCGCCTCCGGAGCAAACGGGTGGTGGAGTGGACGCCGGCGGAAGAATAGGCGTTGACGAGGGAGCCCTCAGTGCGGCCAAGTCCAAGGACAAGGCGGCACAGACCTCGGCGTCCATGCGCGCACCGCGCCCCTCTCAGGAGGCGCGGGACCAGCAGCGTCATGGCGTTCGCAGCGCCATATGTCCGCTGGGCCAAGATCAAGCTGGTGGTTCTCGTGGCGCTCAAGACCAACATGCACGTCAACATGCTGGCTCGAGGGAAGTGCGGTCGCCTGGACGGGGCACTGCTCCTTCTAACGTGGTTAGGAGTCCGAGCACGCCCCACTCCTCGCACCGTTCACCTCCGCCGCCCACCACTCCAGCAGAAGCCTTGGCGCGAGCTCAACTGCTCCTAGACTATCCTCCGACGGCGGACAAGACCGACGAATGGAGGGCCACTATCCAGAGCCTCATCGGCTTCGCCAACGGCGACACTGCGCGGCAACCAAGCACCTCGCTGCCGCGGCAGGAAAGCCGGACGCGAGACAATGGCAACAAGACCGGGGGAGGTGCGACTTCCATGCACTCTCCACTACGAAGGCCAAAATCGCCGACTCGCCGGGACCACCCCGACAGCGGCTCCACCGCGTCGTCGGACCCACGAGCTCGTCGCGACCAGCGCCAAGTTCTCCATGAACGACAACAAGAAGACGCTCGAACCCGCATCGAGCGCCGAAGAGAAGCCGCCGCCAAGAAGGTCCCCAAGATCGACGCCAAGAGTGTTGAGGGGCAGTCTGCTCCGGCAAGCCTTATGGTTTGTTTCGTTGAAGCAGACGCTCCCGACAAGTCTTGCTCCGGCAAGCTTGCCGGGGAACATCAAGCTCCGGCAGGGCCGCAAGTCCTTGCCGTAGAAGCAGATGTTCCCGCAGCAGCAGATGTGCCTTTAGTCCTTGTTGTCGAGCCACAAGCTCCAGCATGGGCACAACAGATTGTCCATTTCCTTCAGACAGGAGAGCTTCCCGAAGAGCAAGAAGAAGCTAAAAGAGTAGCCCGGCAGTCAAGTATGTACAAGTTTGTCGACAACACACTGTACAGAATAAGACTCAACGGTGTGAAATTGAAGTGCATTCGCCGGGAAGATGGACAACAGCTGTTGGCAGAGATACATGGAGGCATATGTGGTCACCACATTGGCGCAAGAGCACTTGTCGGCAAAGCATTCCGACAAGGCTTCTTCTGGCCGACAGCCCTCCAGGATGCAACTGCACAAGTAACCAAGTGTGAAGCGTGCCAGTTCCATTCCAAGCAGATACACCAACCAGCTCAAGCTCTCCAGACGATCCCTTTATCCTGGCCATTTTCGGTCTGGGGGCTCGACATCCTCGGCCCTTTCCCCCGAGCTGTCGAGGGCTTTGAGTTCTTGTACGTTGCAATCGACAAGTTCACAAAGTGGTCGGAAGTGGAACCAGTGAGGAAGGTGACAGCACAGTCAGCAGTCAAGTTCTTCAGGTCGATTGTTTGCCGTTTCGGGGTTCCTAACAGGATCATCACCGACAACGGCACGCAATTCACGAGCCGCACCTTCATGCAGTATGTCCAAGATCTTGGCGCCAAGGTCTGCTTCGCTTCTGTTGCTCACCCGAGAAGCAACGGTCAAGCGGAGAGGGCAAACGCTGAAGTGCTGCGGGGCCTCAAGACCAGAACTTTCGACAGGCTGCACAAGTGCGGAAGAAACTGGATCGAGGAGCTGCCGGTGGTTCTTTGGTCGATCAGGACGACGCCAAATCGAGCCACTGGCCAGACACCCTTCGCTCTAGTCTACGGAGTGGAGGCAGTTCTCCCCACAGAACTCGTTTACGGGTCGCCTCGAGTGCTCGCTTATGATGAGCTCGAGCAAGAGCAGCTGCGACAAGATAACGCGCTGCTCCTCGAGGAAGACCGTCTTCAGGCTGCTGTGCGAGCCGCTCGCTACCAGCAAGCTTTGCGTCGCTACCATAGCCGCAAAGTTAAAGCCAGGAGCTTCGAGGAAGGCGACCTTGTTCTTCGGCGTGTTCAGTCCGCCAAGAATTCCAACAAGTTGACGCCGAAGTGGGAAGGCCCTTATCGGGTGAAACGAGTCACTAGGCCCGGCGCTGTCTGCCTTGAGACCGAAGATGGCATTCCGGTGAGCAACTCCTGGAACATTGAACATTTTCGTAAGTTTTACCCGTAGGGCGCGGTTGCCGGAAGCTTTTCCGGCAACCACCTTTTGTACAAGTCTTGCCGCTGTTGCATGTAATCCTTTGTACAAAGCCGGGCGCAGACCCCGTGCACCAGTAAAGTTCATGTGCCCCGCACATCTTGTCAGTTTTTTTATACTATAATCCTTTTTTTCACATATATTATCTGACACTTTGTGCAGCATCAGACCCCGGTAAGCGATAACGAGCCCAAGGCTCCATATCATTACTTTATTTCTCTGTTTCTTTCTCAAAAGAAGGAAGGTTCCCTCGCCCACAAGGTTTACCGGGGGGGGGGGGGGAAGGAGAAGATAATGGTGTGGACCAGGCCGTTCAAGAAAGTTTATCCTTGCCGGGAAGCAGACGACAGAAAAGCTAAGTTGGTAAAGTTTGAGCAATCAGTTTTTTAAGTTTTTGAGTTATCTTCCTTGAACGACCGTGCTTTGTATGGAAAACCTGTGCGCGGAGGAACCAACTCGTAGCTAGTTGCGCCTTTACTTTGTTTCGAGTCCGCTCAACAACTTAAGTGAGATGCTAGCGCCCTTACTTTGCTTCGAGTCCGCTCAGCAACTTAAGTGAGCCGCTAGCGCCCTTACTTTGTTTCGAGTCCGCTCAACAACTTAAGTGAGCTGCAACTAGTTGCGACAAGGTTGCTTGTCGGTAGCGACCCCGCCAGCAGGCTGCTGAAGTTCCGCACTCGGCGCTCGCGGCAAGGGTGCCTGCGCCGGCAAGTTTCCCTAGAAAGCGTAGGGCAGAACCATACAAAGCCAAGAGTCGAGTAAAGGAAGTAACACAGCAATTTTTTGCCTAAGATAGAGTTATATTACAAAAATAACTTGTTGCGCCTCTAATAAAGTGTTCCCATGACATGACTGGCAGCGACAAGAAAAGAAGAAAACGGACGGCCTAATCTACGCGACCGCCGTCAACCCTTTTGACCTCGTTCACCCTGGCGAATGAGAGAAAGGGGAGCAGAAGCTGAAGAAAGGAGGAGATGAGAGAGTGCGGGTTTCTGTGCTCCCCTCCCGCTCTTTATAAAGGAGCGAGGTGGGGGCTCGGCCGCCCCGCTCAGCGAATCAAGGCACGGGAAGAGCAGGGAGTCGGGGCCAACCCGCTGCCTCTGCTCGCGACGGCCCAGTTTCCCACTTCCACCGTCCGTGACCCCAAGCGCATGGGAGCCGCGTGGCGGGGATGCAGAACCAAGGCGACGGATGAGGCGGCCTCGCTCCGCCTCGTGATCGCGGGGAGTGGACGTCCCGAAAACCGCGCACCGGCCCCGTCCAGTAAATGCACCACACCCCCACGCCTACCTCCGTTTAGGGAGGAGGGCGTGAACCGTCCCCATCATCGTGGCCTGATGCATGCTCGAGGGGCTTAGCCCCGCGCACGCCGCCCGCGTCACCCACGACGCCGCGTTTGACGCGTGCCGTTCTGGGCGTGTGCAGTGGGAGCGGAGAGATATGCGGCGTGACCTAGGCCGCGCGTGCCCGTGCACTGTTTTGGGCCTGGCCCAACAGCGGTCGGCACCGTGTCTGGCCCAGGCCCGGGGGCTCCTGTCGGTGTACTAGAGTAGGGGTACCCTAGTACCCCGAACTTGTGCACGGGCGGTCGCAGCATCCCGCGGCAAGGCTTGCCGGGTGACCGCCAAGACCCTCCGTGGTTCCCTTGAAGACCATTCAAGAACAAAGTACTCAAACCAAGGCCCCGACAAGAGGAGCTTGCCGGGAAGGCCAACCAAGGCCCCGGCAAGAGGAGCTTGCCGGGAAGGCCAACCCAGGCCCCGGCAAGAGGATCTTGTCGGGAAGAGACAAGACCCCGGCAAGAGGAGCTTGCCGGGAAGGCCACTCAAGGCATACCAAGAAAGCTTGCTGCGACGCGCCCTGCGTCCCGGCAAGGCCCGGTGAGCAACAAGCTCCCAAACACGACAAGACGACGACCGCGGCAAGGAGCTTGCCGCGGGAAACCCTCACTTCGTGCCCGCGCTCCAGCACACCTGCTAACGTGTCGCTCTAGGACTCTCCCAAGCACACGTGGCAGGAGGCCGTGCAGCTAGGGGTGCGCGGTGGCAAGCGGAGATGAAGAGAAGGCCATCGTGGCAAACAGTGGCGCTCCTAACGGTCACTTTTTGCACTGTTTAGGCAACTCAGACAGGCATTCAATGACCTTGTCCCCTGCTGTCAGAGTTAGGTAGGGTGCACTGTGTCCACAGTAGCGGTAGCTGCACCTACCGCATCCTTTTCCATTTTTACCCTTCTAGTCTACGTTGCCACCTGTCGGTGACCCCTTGAAAGTATAAAAGGAGGCCCGAGCGCAACGTAAAAGGGTTTCGGCTCATTCGAAACACCAGGAACACTCTCACGCTCGGTCGGGCAGCGTTCATCGCTCCTGAGCAAGAATTCAATACACACAAACAAGCAGCAGTATGGTTTTACGCATCCGTGCGGCCCGAAGCTGGGTAAAACTGCTCGCGTGTACTGCCTCGATCCGCTCTTTGTGCGGCCTCCGCCCCCCTCCAAACCGAAAGGGGCCCTGTTCCCATAGGTGTTGGTGGATCATCTTCCCCGACATAAGTGAACCATAAACTGATTAGCAATGAAGCCATGGTTAGCAAACTTTCTTAAGGAAAAATATTGATATTAAAATTGTAATGAAAAATTAAGGAAGTGATGGGGGTGCCAGAATTGGGAGAAAGAAAACTTGTTGTCCCCATCTTGTCTATTTTCTGTAAAAAGAAACGTTACAGTTCATGAGTAAATGGCTACACTGGGCAGATACCATTGTAAGTAAAGCATATAATATGATTAGATATATTATCCTACATTTCCTTCAGCATCTGATTATGTAGATGTATACTAACCCTTTGTACACAGAAATGTGGACAGCTCATTCGGCCTGATATGACAAACCGAACTAACATAGAATAAATCAAGAAAAAATTGGGGGGAAGAAGTGTCATGTTGACTTGAGCATGGAGCAGAATTAGAGGCATGATACAATAGACTAAACCAACCTGTAACTCAGCATGTAATAACTTAAAAAGAAAATATGTCACACTCGGAAGGAAATGACAGTGTCGCTCACCTGTAGAGAGGTGCCATGGCACTGTCGGGAAAAGGCATGTGCGCTGCCAGTCAGCGTTCCTGTGAGAGTGGGGAGGGAAGGCAGACTGGGAACCTCGCAATGAGCAGTGGTATGAGAACCATGGCTGCTGGGAAGATGGCAAAGGAAGAAAGGGGAAGTAGCCATTACCCCTGTAGAGAAAATTCATAAATCAGAGAACAGCTTAGATGCTCCTTTGATAGAGTATAACAACAACATACAATATGTAAGGCATGTACTACATAGATCTTGATTCTGAATGCAGCAAAAGAACTCTATTGAGTACCTGCAATAAAACAGTAAATTGTTATGTTCATGCAATAAAACACTACACTCAAGATGAGTATCTTGGTTCCAACAAATTTTTCGTACACCTTGCTCCTGCAATCAACAGTTGATTGACACTGCACAGGGAGAATCAAACATTTGCATGTCCTTCGAACTGTAATGTCCTGAACAAACCCTGCATTGATTTTGCATTGACATACCTTGCTGCATGTGGGCCTCCTCTTGACCAATAACTCATGCTATTTTGTTAAACCCTAGGAAAGGGAAACAGACCTTGGACGGTGCACAAGTCGGTGAAGCCATCCTCAACATAGATGATCCAGCGCCGCCGAACATGGCACGGACAAAAGCAGATGCACATATTCAAAAAAATGAAAGAATCTCAGCGAATACATAGTGACTAATAGAGACCAAACCCACACGAGATTATGAAGGACTTTATTAGCTTTGCAGGATACAATTAGATGTAAACACTGCTACTTTTGACTTCAGAAACTGTAGGATCATGAACAACAATTTACTATTTTATTGCAGGTACTCAATAGAGTTGTTTTGCTGAATTCCGGATCAAGATCCATGTAGTACATGCCTTACGTATTATGTTGTTCTCCTTATATTCTATCAAAGGACCATCAAAGATGTTCTCTGATTTATCCTGCAAAGCACAGGTCATGTCATGGCAACCTGAACTTTCAGAGCATGGGTGTGGTAAACTCAAATTTGGTCTAGAGTTATAACCTGAACTTTCAGAGCATGGGTGTGGTAAACTCAAATTTGGTCTAGAGTTATATGATATTACTACATACTACTAAAATTGGAACATCGGTAAAATAAAGTGAGCACTAAAGTATCATGGACATATCAGAATAATGTGTTTCTTCATGTCAATATTAGCAATGCCTTCTGCCTATTTTCATTATCCCAGTTATAATTGGCTCTCCTGAATCCATTATCTTGCAATACCAGACGGCTACAGAATTTCTACAACTATTATTGGTCCTATACGTACACCGAGAACCTCTATATGTAAAGTATACCGAAAAATGCAAACAGATCAAACAAATCTGGCTATTATTAGTCAATGGAAAAGGATGCTCGTCCAAAAGGAGTTTAGTTACAATCCAAAGGCAAAAATTATACTGGAACTGCTAATCCCAGCTTGGAAGCACACAGGAGCTCGAGTCAGTCAACCTAGATCACCTGCATCATTTTGGGAGGTGAAAGAATAGCATCAATAACGCGGGCAGAGGAATGGAAGAGCACGGAGTGGTAACGGACCTGCAAGTAGTAGCCGCTGAAGAGTGGCATGGTGATCTATTTCCTCAATCACCGGCAAGTGGAGTCCAACCGACAAGCGATGATTCGCTGCCATCGTCACCGCCCTCTGGCGTCGCCACCGATGCTTGAGGCCCCCAACCGAAGTTGTGGTGCCGTCCGAAATCTAAGCCAGGTTGTGGGAGGCTGCCGTACCGAGGCCCTTGCGCGATGGGAAGCAGGATCCCACCGGCGTACAAGAATGGGGATGAGCGCGACAGAGGTTAGATCGGGGAAGAGCCGCCACGCGAGGGGGTGGGGGAGACGTGCGACCTAGCGAAATGAAACGATCGATGGCTTAGGGGAGGTTGCTACAGGCCCATGAGGCCCAATTTAACCCGAGACAACCAAAAAAGCGACCGGAGCAGCGGCCCAGACGGTTCGCACTCGTTAATAGCGAATGAAGGCTGATTAGGTGCGATTCACATCAAATCTGACGGCCGAAAATGCTTGAAATTGAAGATCGGACGACCACGGACGCTGATGGCCTGAGAGGGCTGGAAAGTTGCACAGTTTTAATGTATCTAAATGGCTTCCCAGTTTCAGACCAAAGGGAAGATAAAGCAGAAGCAGACATGTTGGAACCTACAAATTCATACTGCCGTTAGGTAAACTCTCAGTTACCACATGAATTCTTAAATTTATTTTATACCCGTTGCAACGCACAGGCCCTTTTGCTAGTAACATAATAAAATGCTTGTGTGCATTGCAGTTTGGTCCTACTCTGGTGTGCACGTTAGGCTAGTCATAGTGGGGGTAACTTAGATAGTAACTTAACACATCTCAAGACAATTTTGCTTATGTGGCAAGTATTTAATAAGGAAAGAGGTTTTTTTTTAGAAAAGGAGGACGACCCCCAGCCTCTGAAGAGGTGCTTGTGGTAACATAATATGTTACTGTAACAAAACATTTCCCGAGACAAAATGAGTCTATGAGCTAATAGATGAAACAATCTATGACACTACTACTATGTTACTTTGTACTATGAAGATAGTAACTTAAAGGGTGCTTGGATTCAAGGGACTTATTTTAGTCTGATTAATAATAATCTCTTTACGAGGCTAAAGTTCCAAGCACCCCTGACTAAAGAGGGGCTAAAACTAGTCTTGAGACTAAAAATTTTTAGTCAGGGGTACCCCTACTAAAATATGGATTAGTCCTTTCTCTTCTCATTTAACCCCTCTCCTTTAACACATGTAAGTTCTGGATTGGAGGGTTTGGAGGATAATAAATGCTCATTAACTTGATTTTAGTCTCTTTAATATTTGGATCTAAACATGGGTGAGGCTAACAAGTTTTAGTCTCACTACTTTTAATCATGAGACTAAAACATATCCAAGCACCCTCTTAGACTAATGTCATATGCATGACACTACTATAAGTTATTCCCTACTATGACCAGCCTTATCTGACACGGAGTGGTTGTCAATTCGGGTCGTTGAAAAATCAAGCAGTGGTTATCATCCCATCCGATCCCGCGAACCAACGAGAATAAAACGAAAAAAACTGTGCTGAGGAAACCTGAAAAGCTACTGACACACGGGCCCGACACAAGCCCCTCGCGGCGTACACAGAAAGGAACCTCTGAGTCTTCCGCAAAGGCTCGATACGAGAATCGCTTCCGCCGCTGCACCGCAGCAGCGCTGCTCCCTGCTACTCCTCCCTTGCCGCCGCCGCCGCCGAAGAGGATACGAGGAGGCGCGCATGGCGGGGGCTTCGCCGGAGAGTGGCGCGCAAAATGCCGCGGTTAAGCGGGTGGGGCACTACTCGTCGATTCAGACCATCCTGCTCGTCGGCGAAGGGGACCTCTCCTTCTCCCGGGCTATCGCCGCCGGGTTCGGCTCCGGCGCCAACCTCGTCGTCACTTCCCTCGAAGACTACGGTTAGTTCCGTACCTCTGGTTTTCATCTTTCTTCCTACCGCGGGTCAGTCATAGAAGCATTGTGCGGTCGGGCGCGCTCGTTAGGGTCAGGGCATGGGGAAGTCGCATTGCGAAACTCTGATTAGCTTAGCTCGATTCCGAATAACGTGGCAATACTCTGCATCCTCAACGCAACGGCCTAATTTCTGAAATATTTTGATGGCTGGGTTTATTTCTCTGCCTACAATTCTTCTGCAAAACTGGTTTGGACAGATTCTCTGACGGACAAGTACCCTGAAGCAAAATCGAATTTGGCAGAGCTCGAAAAGCTGGGGGCAGTAATTCTGCATGGAGTGGATGCACATACCATGAGGCTTCATCCTGATCTCAAGCTGAAAAGGTTCGACAGGATCCTTTTTAACTTCCCCCATGCTGGATTCGGATTCAGGTTGAAAGAAGACGACGAGCGTTTAATCAAGTATGTGCATTGGCTTACTTTGGTTTTGCATACTCTGTTGATATGTAGCAATTGCAATGTCTTTGCTGCTTAGGCGTACCTACACCTATGATTGATCAAAGTACCTTTTACTATAAAATTCCAAAAATCTACAGTACATGTTAGTGAAACAATACATGAAAATGCTGTATTTTTTTACATGTACTGGCACACTGAAAAACAACATTTATTTTGTCCTTTTTGTTCAACACGTTGTAGAAGTCAGTTTGTACAGTTGTGTGTATTGTATCCTTACATCATTTTACGACTGCCTTGAAATTAAAAGCAATTTCTACTAAACATTTGCCAACTTTATTTTTTGCTTCATTTAATGCCGAGATGTCTCCACTCAAATGAGAAATAGGATTCATCCTAGACCCTAAACTATGGTCAGTGGTTCAACATGCATGAACCCTGAACAATACAATTGTTTATATTAAACCCTAAACTATCTTAACTGTGTAACTTAAGGGTTGCAATAGTGAGTGAATGTAAGAATTCTAGCCCTATAGTGCAACCCTTATACCCCTTGCAATTGCATGCATGCGGATAGGGGGAAATTGATGTCATCTAGATTCTTTTGAAACTTCAAATTTTAAAATGTTTAACTCCCCAACAGTGAACCCGATTTACTATCCGTCTTCACGGTCGTCTTAGTCTTGGAGAGTTTTGATACTAGATTCCACAGTATATGTTTCGACAATAAAAAAACACGCTAAAAGTTGTCAACCAGATTTTTATGAAGTTGTCACTGTATTAGTACAAAAATTTGCCTACCAATATAGTGGCAACTTCATGAATCATGGGATGACAACTTTTAGACTGTTTCTCTTGCCAAAACATACTCATATCGGTTCTAATTTTGAAGCCCTAGTCAACACAAAGCCAACATTGAAAACGGATTGCGAATCTGACGGACAGCTTAGTCTACAAAACATATTTAGTTCACTCAATTGGTTGTCATGAGTTTTGTTTCTTCCCCTGTAGCCTCGGCAATTTTCATCTTTTCTCATATGTACACCTAGTGATTGGATTTTTGCAAGCAGTTTTTTCAAAATATCTTTTGCATGCAATTGATTGAATTGGATGTCAGTTCTACATGCAAGTGATTAGCACCGAGCAGCCAGGAAACATATCAGCACATGAGAGACATGGTGCAGACGCTTCTGCGTTACTTTTTCTGTTAATATCGGGTTTCCACGAGATATGAAATGGAAACCAAAAAATTCATTGAAGAAAAATGCTAACTTTTGGTATATGCAAAATTGACAAGAAATAAATAGATTCCTCTTGTCTTTTTTGTATAAAATACTCAAATGATCATATTTGTGGATGAACATTTTACAGTCCTCATTTTGTAGCACTCCCTAAGTTGATGGATTTATTTCTGATTTTTCCTGAAACTTCGGAGGTGCAAAACTACTCAGAACTGATGCTATAAAATGAGAACCCACAAAAATTATCAAAATATATGATTACCTGTTTCAAATAAAAATACAGGAGATAAGTTCCCTTGACATTTTTTCACAGGACAATGATAGCCATGTTTTTGATGATGTTTTTTCATGTTATCAACTTATCATTCCATAGCATTTCCTACACTGTGGGTTTAATTTTCATATTGTTTGAAAAGTTGGAAATTCAAAAGCACTATACAAAATCGGACTGGGGCTGGACTGCCTTACAAAGTTTCATAGTTCTGAATTCAAGTCAAGGCTGGCTGTAGTTTAGGAGTCAAAATGAAGTTTTCCCCTAGAATAATAACATGTTCAAAGTGATGGATCATGCTAAAGGCATTTCCATTTACTGTGTGCAATTGTTACTACAACGGTAGAAGGTCTCAAGATATATGTGTCGTAGACTCGTAGTATGTTGACTGGTAGCATTTTACCATAAGAAGCCTTTTTTTTCATTTCTGGTTTTGTGAACATTTTGTATTACTCACAATTCCTGGAAACAGCCTCTTGCAGAAATGTAGGGAAAGGCTGCGTACAATAGACCCAAAGTGGTCGGACCCTCCCCCAGACCCTGCGCAAGCGGGAGCTACATGCACTGGGGCTGCCCTTTTTTTTTGTATTACTCACAATCACTTCGCCACTTCAATCTTACTGACCAATAGCTCCGACCTCCAGGGAGCACCAAAAGGTAGTGAAGGCCTTCTTCGAAAGCGCGGGCCACCTCCTTCGTCCTTACGGTGAAGTTCATGTCAGCCACAAGACAAAACCCCCTTACGACAAGTGGGACCTTCGAAGACTTGCCGCGGATTCTGGTCTTTATCAGGTCAAAGAGGTCAAAGAAGCCCCCTTCCGTGCAGCAGACTATCCTGGCTACAACAACAAAAGAGGAGATGGCAAGGATTGCGACCAACCTTTCATGCTTGGGGAATGCAGCACGTTCATGTTCAGAAAGGGGTATCTGAACATGATTGAAAGGTCAGTGCATATATTTGGCTCAACGCCACTGACATCCATTGAGAATGGTAGAGTATATCCTAACATCTCGGTTTGTTTCTGCTGGTTGTAGGCCTTCCCATTCACTTCCACTTGCTCCAGTGTGGCAGGGGTGTCACCCTTATGTTCCGTTTAACATGTATGGCATGCCGCCAGGCTCAGGATTCCTCCCACAATATGCTGCTGCTCAGCCAGGTAATATTATGTAATAGTTCACCATGGATTGTACCCTGATTTTCATTCCATCGCCGTTGATTTCCCTTGTATTTTCGTCTTAACTGAACCAACTTACAACACCATGTTGATCATGTGGTCTCCAGTGCACAAATGTTACTTCTTACTGACTCATGTTTCCTTTTCCCTTAATGTTCCAGGATATGCACTAGAATACGCTCCCAAGCAGAATAGCAACATGGCAGGTATCATGCAACAGGACCAATTTTCGCATCAGAGAATGCTGATACGGAAGTTTGGTACACATCCCTGCTGAAGAGTGAAGATACTCTGGCTTGAAGTTTGAACTGCCGCTGGAAGATTCTTCTGTGGGAAAGTTTGATGGTGCCAGGATTTAGTTTGCGCTTTGATAAAATAGCACGCATGGTGCCATTGACATATGGCGACCCCACATATCATTGACATAATGCGTGGCGTTTTATCAAAGGCAAAGTAAAACGTGGCATTTTACCAAATCTCCATACGATGTCATTTTTGTTGGCAACAGGCAAACATTGATTGCAACCAACGTTGTTTCCTCTAAATCTAGTCGTAGACTCACGAACAGTCAAATTCTCTATTTTTAGCAGCTCGGTGGTTATACTTTTCATGTCAATTGATAATGGGCTTAAATTGTGAATCGGGCACTTCGCGAGCACTAGTTGCGTCTCTATATCTTATTTTCAGTTTATGTTTTCATTTATCCTTTTGCATGTGGTTTGCAAGGATTCTTTTCTTTTGTCAGGGATCATTTTGAACAATGGCTCACTTGTCTTGAGATTTTCTTGAAAATGTTTGTTTTGTGATGGGCAACCCACATCTATAATTTTGATGTGGTGTCGATGGTCCATGGTTCCCTGCCGGTGTTCCGGCAGCTGCATGAGCCTCCATGGTGCGGCTTCGCACGGATCCAGCCAGCTGCTGGTTTGGAGTGGCGATTTTGGCCAATGAAAACCGTGCTGATTTCGGTCATGGTGAACGATTATGGCGTCTTAGGCGCGGTTGTGTGCGCCTCCATGGCGCGGCTTCACACAGATCCAATGGCGTGACTGCGGGTCAAAACCATGCTGATTTTGGTCATGGTGAACGACGACGAGATCATAGGCGTTGTTTTCTGTCAAAGGCTTCGGCGTTGCAATTGTCGTCACCTCGCTCTGGCCGTCCTAGGGCAAACCTTAGATCTAGGTCTCGTGGATCGAGTGATGATGACGTCTTCATCGTTGCATTCGTCATCACCTCACTTTAGCGGTTCCGGAGCAAAACCTAGATCTAGATCTCCCAAATCGAATGATGACGATATCTTCGGACCGCTCGCATCTGCGCCCAGCGTGGAGGCCTTTGTGCCGCCGCCACCACTTGCGCCCGGCATGCAACACACCTACCAATGGACGGCCATCGTGCCCGTCTACGTCTCGTGCCCGCCTGTTTGGGTGGGGGCGACGGAGGAGGAGGAACGTCGGCATGTCCTGGAGTGGGAGGCATGTGTGCTGGTTAGGGAGTGGGAGGCATGTGTGCTGGTTAGGGAGTGGGCAGAGCCGCAGAGGCGAAGCGACTGATGTAGGTGGAGCGCAACGAGGAGGAGCAACGCGAGCTCATGGAGTAGGCAGCATGTGTGCAGTAGCCTGATGCGGCCCACCAAACGGCGGCTCTGACTACCTACGAGCAAGCTTTTCCCTGGGTGCAGACGTCAGAGTAGGTCAACCTTACCAACTAAGACGAGGACGCCTACATGCGCCCGATCCGCTGGCCGCCACAATTTTTTTTATGTTTTTAATTTAATTTATTATTATTATTAATATAAGTGGACTTTAGGCATGTTTGAAGTGTTGTTAAGTTTATATATTTTAGATATTTGTTTGGTTTTTTTGTTTTCTGTCCATAAGTTTGGGATGCGTCCACCGGCCAAACACCGCTTGGCCGATCAATGGACAAAAATTGTGCCCCTTGGGTCCGTACGTTGGTGTTGCCGCCGTCCTGCATCTTCACTAGGCCTTCCAAAGCATGCTTGCTCCGTTCCCCTCTTGTTTGCTAGCGATCGGACGCCCGCGCGCCTGGGTCAACTGCTTGTTGCTGCCGGTTTCAGGTTTGCGTCATCATATGCATCCGTCCATCTCGCGTAGTTGCCGGCTTTTTTCAGCACAAGCCATGGGGCAGAAGGAAACAGAGGAGACTCTAGGTCTCTAGCTGCTTGATGTGACACGAGAGACGTTGCGTTAACGAATGGGCATGCCTCTGCTAGACTGCGCCCATGCTTGAGTGGTTGGGCAGGTCTCTCGCCTCGGCTCGTGTGCGTCCTTGACCCGTTATTTTATGTAATCTTTATCGCTCATGACGTGATATTCCATCACGGATCACTGTGTATATCTACTCGTATCCAGAGCCTATGCTATGGAGTACGGAGTTTTTTACTTGACCTCGAAGGCTCGAACTCGTGTGTCACAGTTTTACTTGACCCTAACCTACGGTCGACATAGGTAGAGATAGTAAGCATTTTCTTTGGAACGACTATGAGATTTTACACGCTCATACATACACACATATGCTCATACATATATACATATGCTTATCCTATGAACACGCTCGCACATCCTAGCACCTTCAAGAGAATGGCACACGACACATATCGACGAAGTCGCCACAGACGCCTTCGTAGTCGACGGAAATATTTTCTTACACTAAAGCACATCGCCGGAAGGCCTGAACTAAATCCAGAAAAATGCAAGCATCAATGTCAAGTCTAAGATTTGAATCACCATCCAACTACAGATTGGTTCACGCTGTGGCTAGAATTTTGTTAGAGCATGTTCTACTCCCTCTTATGCACAAATATAAGATATGTTTTGGATATTTCAACATAGATTACATACAAAGAAAAATAAGTGGACAAACAGACTAAAACGTGTATATATACATCCGGTTCAGAAAAAGGTTTAAACATCTTATATTTGTGATGGAGTGGTTTTCCACTGCAGTTGTGGCTTAAATTCAACTTATGTTCTAATTGTCCCTTTAACCGCCAATAGATGCTCATTTGGCCATTCTTAAGCTGTTCATGAGTTGCTTGATGCTGGATCGATTGATGCAGTTGGACAAAATTCTCAAACGTGACTAGATTTTGAGCTGAAAGTTGGATAAGATCAGCTATGTACTCAAATTACATACCTCCGGCAGCTTCTTGACCCTCATCGTCTACAATCATGTTGTGTATAATGATACAAGTTGTCATCGTCTCTGAATCCCATATTTTTACAGGTTCTCAAACAACTGCAAATCAAACTTTGAACAGTTCAAATGCCCTCTTCACATCCTTTCTAGCTCCTTCTTGTTTTTGACCAGAGTGGACTCCTTTCTAACCGACTGGCTCATAGATTGTCTTGATGAAGGTCGCCCACAGAAGAATAGATACCATCAACCAGATAGTAGTCCATACTGTAGTTATGACCATTGATGATATAGTTGCACGGAATAGATCCCATATTTGTACAGGTTCTCAAACAACTACAAAACAAACTTTGAACACTTCAAATGCCCTCTTCACATCCTTTCTAGCTCCTTCTTGTTTTTGACCAGAGTGGACTCCTTTCTAACCAACTGGCTCATAGATTGTCTTGATGAAGGTCGCTGAGGGAGTCCTGGATTAGGGGGTGTCCGGATGGCCGGACTATACCTTCGGCCAGACTCCTGGACTGTGAAGATACAAGATTGAAGACTTCGTCCCGTGTCCGGAAGGGACTTTCCTTGGCGTGGAAGGCAAGCTTGGCGATACAGATATGTAGATCTCCTACCATTGTAACCAACTCTGTGTAACCCTAGCCCTCTCCGGTGTCTATATAAACCGGAGAGTTTTAGTCCGTAGGACGAACAACAATCATACCATAGGCTAGCTTATAGGGTTTAGCCTCTCTGATCTCGTGGTAGATCTACTCTTGTACTACCCATATCATCAATATTAATCAAGCAGGACGTAGGGTTTTACCTCCATCGAGAGGGCCCGGACCTGGGTAAAACATCGTGTCCCCTGCCTCCTATTACCATCCAGCCTAGAAGTACAGTTCGGGACCCCCCTACCCGAGATCCGCCGGTTTTGACACCGACATTGGTGCTTTCATTGAGAGTTCCTCTGTGTCGTCACTTTTAGGCCCGATGGCTTCTCCGATCATCAACAGCGATGCAATCCAGGTTGAGACTTTTCTCCCCGGACAGATCTTCGTATTCGGCGGCTTTGCACTGCGGGCCAATTCGCTTGGTCATCTGGAGCAGATCGAAAGCTACGCCCCTGGCCATCAGGTCAGATTTGGAAGTTTGAACTACACGACCGACATCCGTGGAGACTTGATCTTCGACGAATTCGAGCCACAGCCGAGCGCGCCGCACTGTCACGATGGGCATGATTTAGCTCTGCCGCCGAACAGTGCCCTGGAGGCCGCACATGTGTCCGCTCTGAACCCTAGCTCGGAGCCGTTCACACCAATCGAGGATGGGTGGTTAGACACCGCCTCGGGGGCTGCAATCTCTACGGCGATCGAGCCGAACACCAGCCCTATTCTCTGCGAAGCCCGTGACTCCAAGAAGCCGGAATCCTCTCCAGACTCCGAGCCCTCCGCGCCCCGACCGATCGAACCCGATTGGGCGCCGATCATGGAGTTCACCGTCACGGACATCTTTCAGCACTCGCCCTTCGGCGATATTCTGAATTCACTAAAGTCTCTCTCTTTGTCAGGAGAGCCCTGGCCGGACTATGGTCAGCAAGGTTGGGATGCGGATGATGAAGAAATTCAAAGCCCACCCACCACCCATTTCGTAGCCACTGTCGATGATTTAACCGACATGCTCGACTTCGACTCCGAAGACATCGACGGTATGGACGCCGATGCAGGAGACGATCAAGAACCAGCGCCTATAAGGCACTGGAAAGTCACCTCGTCGTATAATATATACATGGTGGACATCCCAAAAGAAGGCAATAGTGATGGAACAGCGGAGGATGACCCCTCCAAGAAGCAGCCTAAGCGCCGGCATCAGCGGCGCCGCTCTAAATCCCGCCAAAACAAAAACGGTGATTCCGACACGGGAGATAATAACACCCCGGACAGTGTCGAAGACAACCACCTCCAGCAAGATTCAGCACAGGAGGATAGAGAAGCCAACCCTCATGAGAGAGTGGCAGACAGAGAGGTCGAGGATGATAATTATATGCCTCCCTCTGAAGACGAGGCAAGCCTCGACGATGACGAATTTGTCGTGCCAGAGGATCCCCTCGAACAAGAACGTTTCAAACGCAGGCTTATGGCCACGGCGAGCAGCCTCAAGAAAAAACAGCAACGGCTTAGAGCTGATCAAGATTTGCTAGCCAACAGATGGACTGAAGTCCTTGCGGCCGAAGAGTATGAACTCGAATGCCCCTCCAAGAGCTACCCAAAGCGCAGGTTGCTACCCCAATTAGAGGAGGAAGCACCTAAACCTACATCACCAGCGCATGATGCGGCCGACCGGCCACCCTGTGGCCGCAACAGAGAGGCCTCTCGGCCCTCCACTCAAGCCGCACCCCGATGCCGCTCAAAAAATACCAAGGCATGGGAAAATACGTCAGACCTGCAAGACATATTGGAGGACAAGGCAAGGCAAACAAGATCGATCTACGGATCACGTGGGCGCCCCACGGCACGAGACGGTACTCGTCATGCCGGATACAGTAAATCCGGCCGGGCCGAACATAGTAGACAAAGCTCGTTTGAGCTGCGTCGTGATATAGCCCAATACAGAGGCGACGCACACCCACTATGCTTCACAGATGAAGTAATGGATCATCAAATCCCCGAGGGTTTCAAACCCGTGAACATCGAATCATACGATGGCACAACAGATCCTGCGGTATGGATCGAGGACTATCTCCTTCATATCCACATGGCCCGCGGTGATGACCTACACGCCATCAAATACCTCCCACTCAAGCTTAAAGGACCAGCTTAGCATTGGCTTAACAGCTTGCCAGCAGAATCAATTGGTTGTTAGGAGGACCTGGAAGCCGCATTCCTCGACAATTTTCAGGGCACTTATGTGCGACCACCAGACACCGATGACCTAAGCCACATAATTCAGCAGCTAGAGGAATCGGCCAGACAATTCTGGACACGGTTCCTAACCAAGAAAAATCAAATCGTCGACTGTCCGGACGCAGAGGCCCTAGCAGCCTTCAAGCATAACATTCGCGACGAGTGGCTTGCACGGCACCTAGGACAGGAAAAGCCGAAATCCATGACAGCCCTCAATTCACTTATGACCCGCTTTTGCGCAGGAGAAGACAACTGGCTAGCTCGCAGCAATAACATGACCAAGAGCCCTGGTAATTCGGATACCAAGGACAACAGTGGCAGGTCGCGTCGCAACAAGCAAAAGCGCCGCATTAACGGCGACAATTCTGAGGATACGACAGTTAATGCCGGATTCAAAGGCTCTAAAACCGGTCAGCGGAAAAAGCCATTCAAAAGAAATACTCCGAACCCATCCAGTTTAGACCGAATACTCGACCACTCATGCCAGATACATGGCACCCCCGAAAAACCAGCCAATCACACCAACAGAGATTGTTGGGTGTTCAAGCAGGCAGGCAAGTTAAATGCCGAAAGCAGAGACAAGGGGCTGCATAGCGATGACGAGGAGGAGCCCCGGCCGCCGAACAACAGTGGACAGAAAGGTTTTCCCCCACAAGTGCGGACGGTGAACATGATATACGCAACCCACGTCCCCAAGAGAGAGCGGAAGCGTGTGCTAAGGGACGTATACGCGATGGAGCCAGTCGCCCCAAAGTTCAACCCATGGTCTTCCTGCCCGATCACTTTTGATCGAAGGGACCACCCCACTAGCATCCGTCATGGTGAATACGCCGCATTGGTTCTAGACCCAATTATTGACGGATTTCACCTCACTAGAGTCCTTATGGACGGCGGCAGCAGTCTGAACCTGCTTCATCAGGATACAGTGCGGAAAATGGGCATCGATCCCTCGAGGATTAAACCCATCAGAACGACCTTTAAAGGCGTCATACCAGGTGTAGAAGCCAACTGTACAGGCTCAGTTACACTTGAAGTGGTCTTCGGATCTCCGGATAATTTCCGAAGCGAGAAGTTAATCTTCGACATAGTCTCGTTCCGCAGTGGCTATCACGCACTGCTCGGGCGAACCACATTTGCCAAGTTCAATGCGGTGCCGCACTACGCATACCTCAAGCTCAAGATGCCAGGCCCTCGAGGCGTCATCACGGTCAATGGAAACACCGAACGCTCTCTCCGAACGCAGGAGCATACGGCGGCTATCGCAGCGGAAGTACAAAGCAGCCTCTCAAGGCAATTCTCTAGTCCGGCCATTAAACGTCTGGACACCGTCAAGCGAGCCCGGAGTAACCTACACCAAGACCGCCCGGCACGTTCAGAGCAAGCGTAGCAATGCGGCCCCAACCCCAGCCCTCGCGAACTTGCAAAACCAGTGCTGCGCGTACATAACTACGCTCTGGAAATACCATGGGCACAGGGGGAGGGGCACCATCACGGCACGCCCGAAACGCGGCTTAAACCGCACTAGGGGCTGCCGATTTCTTAATTTTCTCTTATTTTCAGGACTCCATTCTTCGAAAGGCTTGTCCGGCAGTACAATTGCCGCATGAACGATACAACCAGGGAAGCAGAAAGCTACGCCGCACTACGGAACTCTAAGGTGGTCTCTATAACGAGCAGTATACCTGTTTCGCATAACATTCCGCAGCTCGCCCCTGGAAAGGACATATTTGATAGTCCCATCTTTTGCTTATTGCACTATTTGTATCGTTCTGCTTTGATCGCAGCTTTTTTAAATAAACAATGCATATCTTCCGTCTATTATTGCATTACCATCTTTTACGAATATATGTTCATTAATGACATGTTGCACCCGTACACTTTGATACGGCCAATACGTCAGGGGCTTAAGTACCCCATAATACAGTGTGAGAAGTCCGAACACTTTCACAAGTGCGGCACCCCGAACTTATAGCATTATATGCATCGGCTCCGAATCATGTCTTGGGTCAATAGTTGGGTTTGCCCGGCTCCTATGTTTTGGTACCTTACGTTCCGTTATATCGGCTAAGGTAGCACTAGGAGAACTACTGCGATTGTGCCCGAGTTGAGCTGGGCTAAGAACCTCAGTAGAGAAAGCTAAAACTGACCGTCATGATGAGGCGAGAGCTGGTCGCTGTTCGAGAGGTTTTCGAGTCCCTAAAGACTTATGCCGCTTAGAGCGAGGAGTCGGCTTTGTCCGGCCTAGGCGTGGATAGCACCCCGAACTCGGTCTTCCGAACACTAGGGGCTTCGCCGAAATTTAAAATTATAGAATTCTATGGCTAAGTGAGAGTGTTAAAGCATTATAGTCCGATTGCCTTGTTCGTTGTGTTGAGCGCCTCCCTCGAAGGACCCAAGAATGAGAAAAAGAGCGCTCATGTTTATCTTGAACACCCCAGCACTTGTGCCATGGGGGCAGAAGCCGACGACTCGCCATCTCTCAAATTTGATAAACGGCTGCACAGAAGGTAATATTTTAAATTCAAAAAGCATTGCTTAGCGCACATGAACAAATTTTCAGCGCACAGGACAAAACGAGCGAGTTTACTGAAAAATTACATCCATGGAACATTCATCCGCCACAAGGCGGGCACCCTTCAGAACGCCCTCATAATACATCTCGGGCTTGCGATGCTCCTTGCCCGGCGGTGGCCTGTCCTTCACAAACTTCTCAGCATCTAGCTTGCCCAGTGCACCTTCGCACGGGCAAGCGCCTACGGGCACCCTCGATGCATACGGAGCGCTTGATGACTTCGAGCCTTGGATAGGCCTCCACCAACCGCCTCACCAGCCCGAAGTAGCTCCCAGGCATGGCCTCTCCAGACCACAGCCGGACTATGAGGCCCTTCATGGCCTGTTCGGCCACCTTATGGAGCTCGACCAACTGTTTCAGCTGGTCGCTTAAGGGCACCGGGTGTTCGGCCTCAGCATACTAAGACCAGAACACCTTCTCCGTTGAGCTTCCCTCCTCGGCTCGGTAGAAGACGGCGGCATCCGACACGCTACGGGGCAAGTCTGCGAATGCTCCTGGAGAGCTCCGGATTCGGGTAAGTGACAAGTAATTCACTTTTACGTGCTTGCTTTGCATAAAGAATGCCTTACCCGCCGCTATCTTTTTTATTGCCTCAACCTCCTGGAGGGCCTTCTGGGCTTCGGCCTTGGCAGACTTGGCATCTTCAATGGCCGCCGCAAGCTCAGACTCTCGCGTCTTCGAGTCAAGCTCCAAACTCTCATGTTTTTTCATGAGAGTCTGGAGCTCTTGCCGCACCTCACCAACCTGCGTCTCATGCTTCTCCCGCTCGGTGTGCTCTGTGGCCGCCCTCTTTTCGGCCTCGGACAGCGCTTGCTTAAGGGTCGCCACCTCAGTTGTGGCCCCTACAATAGCCGCGTTAATCCTGTCACTTTTTGCAATGCACCTTTCACATATTTCAATAAGGTATTTCTTACCTTCCTTCTCCTCGAGCTGCTGCTTGGCTAGGCCGAGCTCTTGCTCGGACCGCTCGAGGTTCTGCTTCAGCGTATCTACCTCCATAGTCAGTGCGGCGGAGGCCAGCAGCGAAGCCTGCATACGCATATTGACTTGATTATGTTAGACTCCTGCGAATGTTATTAGATCCTCTATTCGGCTTTTCTTTCCGAACATCGAACAGAGCATCAGGGGCTACTGTCTATGCGGTAATATATTTACATATTCTTTACTTACCTCAAAGCCTATTAGAAGGCTGGCACAGGCTTCAGTTAGTCCGCTCTTGGCGGACTGAACCTTCTGGATCACCACACTCATAATAGTGCGGTGCTCCTCGTCGATGGAGGTGCCGTTAAGCGTCTCCAGCAAATTGTCCGGTGCCTCCGGTTGGACGGAGGTCACCGGCTCGGTAGGCTTGCTCCTCTTGGAAGGAGGCTGCCTACCGGAGTCCGGAACCATTGAAGGTTCCGGCGTGGTGTCCGGCTCAAGGCCGGACTTGGAGCCCTTGGGGGTTCTATCCTCTTTACGCCTAGAGTCCGGGAGGTTGCCTTGCGGCGCCTCCAGGACCACCTCCTCCTGGCTTGGAACCTGTTGGGACGCCACCTCAGCTCCGTCCGTAGGGTGGGGGGAGGAAGCCGTCGGAAGCGAATTCACATCCGACGAGTCCAGGGAGCCGCTCGATGACTCGCCGAGCCCGGCCTTGGGCGGACTGCACAATCATGTTCGACATAAGGAAAAGCTGTGCAATGGGGGAATATTATGAATCACTTTGGTATCCGGATACTTACGATTTCGCCAGGGGCTTGGCCCTGTGCAGCCACTCCTCTTCGCCGTCGCCGGCGTTGGTGGAGTAGTCCGGAGGAGGGGTCTTCCCCCTCTTGGTCCCTTCGGCCTCCCCGGTTGGGGCGGCCTTCCTTTTCTTCCCTCCCCCCGCGGGGGGGAGGGGGGGAGGTCTCTTCTTCCTCCTCCTCGTCTTCATGGGAGGAGTGCGCCTTGGAGTCGTCGGATGATGAATTCGACACCTCCTGGCGCCGGGCACTCTTTCAAGTCCCCATGGCCTTCTTCTTGGCCTTCTTCTCCGGCACCACGTAGGGTGCTGGAACCAGCAGCTTCGCCAAGCGAGCGTCCGCTGGGCCTTCAGGCAAAGGAGCCGGACAGTTGATCTGTCCGGACGTCTCCTGCCAATCCTGTCAAAGGTAAGGGAGCTTAGATCCCGCATGGAGTCAAACTATGAAAAACTAATACCCTGTAAAAGGTGAAAACAGCTTACCGCACGAGCCGGACGCTGCGTGCTGAATCTGCGATCCTCAGTAGCAGATGCGGGGGCGTCGGCGCCCTTGAAAAGCACCTTCCAGGCATCTTCGTACGTCATGTCGAAGAGTCTGCTCAGAGTTCGGTGCCGCGCCGGGTTGAACTCCCACAGGTTGAAAGCCCGTTGTTGACACGGGAGGATCCGACGGATGAGCATAACCTGGACTACGTTGACAAGTTTGACCTTCCTGTCCACCAGGGTTTGGACGCATGTTTGGAGTCCGGTCAGCTCTCCTTTTTTACCCCACGACAGACCCGTCTCTTTCTAGGAGGCGAGCCGCGTAGGGGGTACGGATCGGAACTCGGGGGCTGCGACCCAGTCAGGGTCGCGCGGCTCGGTGATGTAAAACCACCCCGACTGCCACCCCTTTAGGGATTCCACGAAGGAGCCCTCGAACCATAGGACGTTGGGCATCTTGCCCACCATGGCGCCTCCGCACTCCGCTTGGGTGCCACGCACCACCTTCGGCTTGACATTGAAAGTCTTGAGCCATAGGCTGAAATGGGGGCGGATGCGGAAGAAAGCCTCGCACACGACGATAAACGCCGAGATGTTGAGGACAAAGTTCGGGGCCAGATCGTGGAAATCTAGGCCATAGTAGAACATGAGCCCCCGGACAAATGGGTGGAGAGGGAAGCCCAGTCCGCGGAGGAAATGGGGGGGGGGGGAACACCACCCTCTCATGGGGCCTAGGGGTGGGTATAAGCTGCCCCTCTTCGGGAAGCTGGTGCGCAATGTCGTTAGACAAGTATCCGACCTTCCTCAGTCTTTTGATGTGTCCTTCCATGACGGAGGAGACCATCCACTTGCCTCCCGCTCCGGACATGGCTGGAGAAGGTTGAGGTGGGGTGTGCGGGGTTGGGTGCTGGAGCTCGAGTGCGCGGAAATGGATAGGCAAAGGAGGAAGAAGGCGTGGATGAAAAGGTGGATCCTTATCCCCTTATATGGGCGGACGCGACTATGCGCCCCCACTAGCCTGGTAAAACTCGCTTATCTCCCAAGCGCCATAGTCAATGGCGCGGTTGGGTTACCCACACCCGTATTGATGAGAATCCCAGAATAAGGGGACACGATCTCTGCTTTAACAAGACATGCCAAGGAAGCTGCCTCGCTAAACGCACTGAGGTGGGACAGTAAAACGATTCGAATAAAGACTTGGCCGTGGTGTGATGTCATGCTACAGAATACGTCAGCAGATTAGATTTGTGTAAATATTATTCTCTCTATGGCAATATGTGGAAACTTATTTTGCAGAGCCGGACACTACCTTTGTGTTCAAAATCTTCTATGAAGTACTTGGAGGAGGAACCCGCCTTGCAATGCCGAAGACAATCCGCGCGCCGGACTCGTCGTCATTGAAGCCTGGTTCAAGGGCTACTGAGGGAGTCCTGGATTAGGGGGTGTCCGGATGGCCGGACTATACCTTCGGCCGGACTCCTGGACTATGAAGATACAAGATTGAAGACTTCATCCCGTGTCCGGAAGGGACTTTCCTTGGCGTGGAAGCCAAGCTTGGCGATACAGATATGTAGATCTCCTACCATTGTAACCGACTCTGTGTAACCCTAGCCCTCTCCGGTGTCTATATAAACCGGAGAGTTTTAGTCCGTAGGACGAACAACAATCATACCATAGGCTAGCTTCTAGGGTTTAGCCTCTCTGATCTCGTGGTAGATCTACTCTTGTACTACCCATATCATCAATATTAATCAAGCAGGACGTAGGGTTTTACCTCCATCGAGAGGGCCCGAACCTAGGTAAAACATCGTGTCCCCTGCCTCCTGTTACCATCCGGCCTAGACGCACAGTTCGGGACCCCCTACCCGAGATCCGCCGGTTTTGACACCGACAGTCGCCCACAGAAGAATAGATACCATCAACCAGATACTAGTCTATATTGTAGTTATGACCATTGATAATATAGTTGCACAGAATAGATCCTATATTTTTACAGGTTCTCAAACAACTGCAAAACAAACTTTGAACACTTCAAATGCCCTCTTCACATCCTTTCCAGCTCCTTCTTGTTTTTGACCAGAGTGGACTCCTTTCTAACCAACTAGCTCATAGATTGTCTTGATGAAGGTCGCCCACAGAAGAATAGATACCATCAACCAGATAGTAGTTCATATTGTAGTTATGACCATTGATAATATAGTTGCACGGAATAGATCCCATATTTTTACAGGTTCTCAAACAACTGCAAAACAAACTTTGAACACTTCAAATGCCCTCTTCACATCCTTTCTAGCTCCTTCTTGTTTTTGACCAGAGTGGACTCCTTTCTAACCAACTGGCTCATAGATTGTCTTGATGAAGGTCGCCCACAGAAGAATAGATACCATCAACCAGATAGTAGTCCATATTGTAGTCATGATCATTGATAATATAGTTGCACGGAAGAGCTTGTCCTTCAATCAACCTAACAAATAATGGAGACCGCTCCAACACGTTGATGTCATTGTGAGACATAAATATGTCAAAGAAAGCATGCAAAATCCAAAGGCCATGTGATGCACTTGCTTTAAAAAATGATGATGTTCTTTTTAACACGGCCCTGATATTGCCCATGTAAAGCTTATGGGCAGTTCCTCCATCTCCAGTGCATGCAATTAAGGGATTCGTGCATACCTGTCCACCCTCTTGCTTCGGACATCGCTGTGTCCACGATAGTTGGTTCCATCAAGTACTATCATCCAAACACCTTGACTGCTACAATAGCAAACCTCATGATGGCAATTGCGCATTTGCTTTCAGACATCCAGAGGTACTCATCCCACGAATCAGCGGTTGTGTCATAAGCAAGCATCCTCAATGCATACATGCACTTTTGGTAACCAGAGAATCCAATTTTTCTAATGGCCTTCAAGATGAAGTAGTCGTCATAGGGAACTTTTCATGTCATTCGACTTAAACCGTGAAGCGGGAACTTTGCAACTTGCAAACCACTAGTTGCATGTCCCTATCTTATTTTCAATTTATGTTTTCATTTATCTTTAGCATGTGGTTTTGCGAGCATTGTTTTCTTTTGTTAGGGATCATTTTGAACAATAGAAATGTTTGAAACATGAATTAATTTATAGCCCACTTGTCTTGAAATTTTCTTGAAAATGTTTTTCTTGTGAGGGCAACCCCCTTCCACAATTTTGTTGTGGTGTGTATAGTCCATGCTATGCGCTCACAACTTTGTCGATCGTCACACACAAGGCCACAACCACACACAACATGACATGCACTACCCATGCAGACGCAAGGCCAATCCCTGACACGCCAGGGGCCATAGTGCAAGATGCCAAGATGACAAACTGGGCCCTTTTGTATAATACACCTAGTTATAGAAGTACCACCAGGGAGATCCACCTCCAGGCGGAGATGTGATGTGTGTCTGGGAGGAGGCCCGCGCGTCACGCCACAAGCATTGCGGCTGGCTTGCCTCTGGATAGTCTAAAGGAGGAGCTGCGAGAACACATGAAGGTTGAGGCGTCGGAGCAGGAGAAGGTGGGGGTGGAGCAGGAGGCAGTGGGGATGGAGATGGTGGCGCCGGAGCAGGATGATTAATAGGAGCCACCGTCAAATGAGGAGGAGGAGGCACCACACCGACAATGGAATTCAGGATGGAGGACACACTCACTGAGTTCGAGCTCGCGCAAGCGGAGGAGGTGGCGCCATCTTCGACTCCATCCACTCTGAGTCGGAGGTGGTGGAGGCCAATCGCCGCTTCCTTCGTGAAGCGAACATGGAGCGCGAGGAGCTGTTTGCCGACAAGGAGGACGCGCCGGAGTTTTGTCTCTAGGCTGCCGGCTCCGGCATGAACGCGTCATCGACATATCCGATGACAAGTAGTGTAGATCTTAAATGTTCATGGCTTTGTATGAAAATGGAGATTGTCAAATGGGAATGTAATTGTGATGTGTGATATGGGGATGACCGGGCGTTGTGCGTGGACCGGACCGGACACTTCACATTCGGATTCCCACGCCCAAAACGAAAACCCCAAGCATCCAAATCCAAAGAAAAAAAATTCCAGCCCTGCCAAGCAGGCCCCACTGCGGAGGACCGCATTTTATTTTTCCCGACGGAGCCTTCTTCAGGAAGACAAGACTCGAGTCCACAGTCCCGCAGCGTCACTGTCAGACACCCACGCACGCACGCACGGTCTCAGCGTGCTCGTCCCGGTCTCGCCGGCGGAGGGAGAGAGCCGGAGAAAGGGGAATGCCGCGGCGGTGATCGCGTCCGATTGAAGGGGCAAGGCGCCGGTTCAAGGGGTTCCGGCGTCGGCCGCCGTCGACGGGTTAAGGGGCGCCAAGCGCCGGCGGTGGAGCGGGCCTAGGCGACCGCCGTGTAGGGGAATGGCAAGGCTGCGGAAGAGGAAGAGGGGGACGGGGAGGGGGAGGGGCGTGAGGTGGCTGAGCCACTACTCATCGGGGCAAAGCATTCTGATCGTCGGAGACGGGGATTTCTCCTTCTCGCTGGCTCTCGCCGCCGCGTTCGGGACGGGCCGGAACATCGTCGCGACGTCGCTGGACTCCTATGGTTCGATCCTTTACGCTCTCTCTTTCAGCAGGACTAATGCTGCTTTCATTTAATAACAGTACTAGTTAGACCTAGGGTTTCAAGAAATGGAATCCTGGAGGCGTAGGGTGCATACAGGAGCACAATGTGTTGCTTTGAGGCCTACTTCTATTTGCCATTTTGTGTGGGTTATAGAGGGAGTTCATGTGCTTTACTCCGTGGAGATCGAAATCACCATAAAAAGTTGGCTAATTGCGGTGATAAATGGAACCATGGAGGTGGAGGGGTAGGGGGGAAGCGGGGGAGAGTGAATACATGACCTGCCACATGTTAATTTTAGGAATGTAGGAGAATTTTGCATCCTCTCTTCATTAAGAAGGATTTGATTTACTTTATACTGCTGTGGTAAAGTTCACTGTGAAATTGCTGACTGGTCGTTTAACAGCTAGCACAGAGTATGCTATACAATGAGGTGGAAGAGATTTTATGATGGAAAAATCTATCTTGTTATTCGCTGCCATTTTCTTACTTTCATCAGCGCATTATTGAATTTGTTAACGATTTTCATGATATAATCGAAACTAATTGGGAGTCCTATTTGAGTGATCTGTTGACTGTTGTTGGTTACTGTCAGAAATTGTTTGTCGTGGCGGGCACATTAAGATACATGATTTATACTTCTATTTATCTCTTCATTGCCATTGTATAATCAGATATTCTGGACACTGTAATTTGGATAATTTTCGTGTGTGCATATGAGCATTGTTTTCATATGGTTTCTCACCCTGCAGCCCAATATGAACAAAATTTATGGTTTCAGCAACTACATTATGTCAAAAGTGATTTAGCAAGTTCGTGGTGAAAGGGCCATTTAGGACCTAACAAGCCTTTGGAACTTGGAAACGTGAATTAGGAATTAACCCGTGAGAACACACATTCAGCAAAACTCTGTGTCAGGCTGGCGTTAAAAGAACATCCTCTTTTATTTCCATGTAACCACCACTTTTTCTTTGGCTCCTTAGCAACTTTTTATCTTTTAATAATTGTTATTTACTTCATTCCTAATTCCTCCTTGAGGCCTTGATATGCTATGCATTAAACTGCCCCTACTTACCTTATATGCTCAGAGGGATAATTTGTAGTGTGATTTTGTGGTCATTTTTACATTCTTTGTTATATTTATCTGTTTTGTTTCTGTTCTTGTTGCCAATTTTCTGCAGAGGCTCTGTCTCGCAAGTATATCAAAGCACAATCAAATTTAATGCGGTTGAAGAGAATGCATGCCACGGTTTTGCATGGTATCGATGCAAATACAATGAAGGGACATACTGATCTGAAGATGAGACTATTTGATCGGATTGTCTTTAATTTTTCTCATGCTGGATTCAGTGGAAGAGAGTGTGAGATGCACGTCATCAGGTATGAGCACTCTTTGATGGTTATCTTTAGTTATCACAGCTAATAATTGATTGTTCCTGGATTTTGTAAGTTACAGTCATTTTTCTTGTAAACTGGTTGCCTCATAATCTTTGTTTGTGAGTTAGAGTTGGTTCAGTAGTCCTAGGGTCACATCTCTGTTAGGAGCTAGGAGTTATTCTCTTGGGTATTTTTGCTTAGAGTGCAAAGGAAGCTGTTATCTTTTCCAGTTTTGCTTTTCACCTCAAGTTATTTTTGCTTGCTGCTAAAATTTATTAGTATGAGTTCTCCCATGTTGACAGCGTCGTTATTTGAAATGCACCGTAGTTATGTACTTATGTATGCTCAGTATATGCCTCTTTATGGTAGTTTTTGCTAGTTCATTCTTTTCATTTACTCCACAATTGAAAGACATTTGAGTTACAATTTACAACATGAGATCGTTCTTATAAGTTGCACGCATAGAATTTGTCAACACCTATGTAGTAAGGCTGATATGATCGACCACAAGAACAATAATTTCTTTTCGTGACCCACTGCTTTTTTTAACCCATAACGGTTGTGGCAACCTATTTTCGAAAATGTGAACAAATTCTGGGATGTAAAAATATGCCGTAACATGTATGTGAATCTATAAAATAACATGCACAAGTATGAACGTTTCTGTTTTGTGCGAAAAAGATGAGAAGAGATAAGTGAATATGATGTGCCCATACTGTAATTGATATTTTGGATGGTTTCTATAGGTGCATGTTATAGCATGGCCTACATACATGTTTTTTTTTTCCTTCATATTTCTGGGGAACCTTGTTTTGGATCTGGTGGTTCCCTGTTTAGTTAACCCTAGAACCCTTTTGATAAGATAATGCTTCAGCAAGCCACCTTTTGTATCATCTTCTTAACCTTTTATTCCGATCTATAGATCGCACAGGGAGCTGGTGAGGGGGTTCTTTGGCAACGCGCGAGAGCTGCTTCAGCCGTATGGTGAAATCCACATTAGCAACAAGACAGGACATCCTTACGACCGGTGGGATATTGAGCAACTCGCCTCAGAATCTTCTCTGGCTATGATTGACATAGTTAGTTTCCAGAAACAAGACTACCCTGGCTATAACCCGAAGAGAGGAAGCGGTGCAAAGCCCAACAAACCATTCCCTCTTGGTGACTGCAGCACATACAAGTTCATCGCGAAACATAATGATGCTCAAGAAGAACGTGCATGTTGCTCCTACATTTGCCAAGATACATATGTCTCGCCGTACTTTGACTATGCGAGCGGTCTCGCCGCACTCGGAGCTGGGAATGGGGGGCACCTTGCATACTGATGAAATGTAGTGAACCGGTCCTCGTACTAAGGTTGTGTTAACAAACTGGTTCTGAAACCTGGGATGCTTTTGGTGAACTTGATGTGGGACGACTTTTCATGTCATGGAGTACCTTCGGACTTCCATGGACATGGCATGGCCCGTGCTGATATGAAGCACCATCCATTACTGTAATTAACTAGAGGCACTGCTGAAAGTATGACCGACATTATGTGATGAAAATGCAGGCGCTTCTCTTGCAATGGTTTGCGTGGCCTGTATGTTTATTTTGGGGTTTGTTTCCCCTTGTATCAATTGCTGCAGATTCAGTCAAGAAATAGCAGAAAACCCCTACATAAAATCCCGCATAGGAGTATATGTTCTGATGAGTTGGTGATGTGGTTTTGAGAGCGAGTTATACTACCAATATTTGACTGAACCCAGCGTTCAGGCCCTACATGAATCTAATGGATCGCCATAAACGCTCGTTCAAAATTCACACGATGCATCCACTTCGTGCTAGTACGTGCTACAACAGCATTCGAAACGGTTCACACATGCATGATGCATCGCTTGGTGTTTCAGATTCCCACGAACAGAGAGTTTACTGATGGCTTAATGGAAGATCCACCCAGAGGGACCGCGCGTGCCAGCTGAGCAGAACCCAAGGCGACGCATGCAGCTAGGAAGCTAGCGCTAGCCCTTCCTCTCCCTTCCACGTAGCTGGGAGGGAGTACGTGCAGTGCAGATCCAAGACACTCTGGGACTTAGCTCTGGCCTCGCTCTCTTCGGGCAAGGGGAATGGCGACGCCGGTGGTAAAGCTGATGGCGCTCCCCGTGGAGGGGAAGAAGGACGAGAAGGTGGTCAGGTGGCTCAAGCACTACTCCTCCGCGCAGAGCATTCTCATCGTCGGCGACGGCGACTTCTCCTTCTCCCGTGCGCTCGCCACCGCCTTCGGCTCCGGCGCCAACCTCGTCGCCACGTCCCTAGACTCATACGGTTCGACATCCTTTCCGCTTTCCCTTGCTTCCAGTACTGAGAGATCGGTCCTGCTAAGGTGCATGCATATTACTGGTACCTCTACCGCTAACTGGAATAGATGGAACAATGAACTCAACTTTTATAACAAAAACCTTTTTTTTAACCTCCGTATAGTTGATGTATTTATCTGTTTGCTCTGCATTTTTTCTTGTTGCCAAAGGGGCGTTGATCTGCAAGCATCACCAAGCCGAATCAAACGTAAGAGAGCTGAAGAAAATGGGGGCCACAGTTTTGCATGACGTCGATGTGAATAATATGAAGCTTCATACTTGTATGAAGATGAAACGGTTCGATCGGATTGTATTCAATTTCCCACATGCAGGTTTCACTGGACAGGAGACCCAGCTGCATGTGATCAAGTATGTGCACTCACTTGCTGCATGGTTATTTTGTAGTACTATTATCTCAACTAGTGTACAGTTACTAGTAAAGTTCGATTAAGATTATAAGAAAGAAATACCAACATTCATAATATAAAATTGATAGCATTAGATGCATCATTGAATTAACATTCATTTCATATTATATATCTCTAGTATTATAGACGTTGATATTTTGAGCTCTTTTAGGGTGATTGGCGAGTTACAACTCGTAATTTCATGTAACTCCACCTCCAATTATTCCTGACCGTCAGATCTGAGAAATCAGTAAAATAATTATTTTTTGGTCAAAAGGGTAGAATAGTAAAGTTCCACCAATCCGTTCCGCAGGAGAATTAGCTCGCCCGTGCCCGTCCCCCACGCAGATCGTTCTGTTTCTGGTCGCATAGACGCCGCCGCCGCCCTTTCCGCCGTTCCGATCGAGCGATCCCGCCGCGGCACCGCTCCAGGCAAGCACCAGCAGTCGCCTACCTGGTGTCGCTCCTGCCACGAGGGTTCCGGCTCAACGCCAGGAACTGCTAACCGTCCGCTGCGGCGCACCGAGCCCACCGAAGTCTTCCCTGCCCCGCCGCCCACTGCAGCGCCTCCCTTCCGTCAAGCAGCCGGCGAGGCGAGCACTCCGTCGATAGGTACCTTTCCCTCCCCTACCCCCCCTCCCTCCCCCGCCCCGCGTTGCTTGTCAGGTCGTCACCGGCTGTGAGAGGAAATTTGGGTGCTCCTGCAGTGTCAATTCAGCCTAGACTCTTTGCACAATTAGAGATCAGATAACGGTCAGTTATCGTCCTTCTTCGATGATTTCTTTCTCTTCTTGCCGGTGCAAGGCTCTTTTCCTTTCAGGTTTTGAGAAAATGTTTGCAGCTGGCCCATAAGATGCTCATTTCTATGCGCTGGCTTTGCAATGCAATGGTCAGTTGGAGGGGAAAAATACATTAAGAGAACCATGAAGAGAGTATCAACAACATTTTTGTCTATAGCTTATCAACTATGTATTCAACATTTGGAAAATTACGAGTACACAAGCATCTCAAACAACCTTGTGTAGAAAACAACAATCCCAGGAAGCCAATATTCTTTACTTCTCTTTCAGGCATTTGTAAAGATATTGTTTGCTCAAATACCTGTGAGGATAACATCGTCCATCCTAATGGATTTACGACTAGCATGTTGTGCATAGAACTCAACATCCTTAGCCAGTTGCTGTGCACATTGGGAAGAATATGTTAATTACACTACCCATAGAGTTTCCAAATAAGCAAATCTAACAAGATTCAGAACCATTCTTATTCTGCTGAGGGAAAATAAGCAGTTCAGTACAGATAGTACATCAGAACGCTATAGTTTCAGAGGTGTTGCTCTGAAAATCCACGTCCTTATGTTCTGATACATCTCCTTTACTGTCGCCGTGCAACCAGTGGTTCCCACAACATCCCCGATCCCGAGCTGGAAATGTGGTCAGCTATTGCTTTCTAGCTGATACAGTGTACCACTTAAAAGGACGAGATTCTTGAGTTTGTGGACGGGTTTGGGTGATCTTCAGTGCAACTTGATGTATTATTTCTCACGTGTATTCTACAACCCACCAAGGTCTAGGAGTCACATTGGCTAAACATTACCTAAATGCATTAAATAGTGCTTTGCTTTATTCAAGAGCACATTCCCAATTGAACTAAATATCTTGAATTGTGTTAGAGGAGCATGCAAATCATATATAAGGATAGTATCTATAGCAGAGATTGTTTGTTAGAGTTTGGTGTATTCTCATCATGAATATTTTGTCTATGCAGAGCTTGTTGTAAGAGAAAAAACCATCAGTATCAGCATGAAATTCGAGATACACAACTCCTAGTACGGCGGCATCCACATCGCTCCCACGATTACTGCTTTTGAAGTTTGTGTATGATATAAAAATTAATGGATGTGCTATGATCTTGTGCGGAAGAGTCAGATCAGTCATAATGTGGCCAAGTTCAAATTTGTTTCCCTAGACCTACTTCTGTGTTGGGCCATGCAATTGGCCAATATATAAGATGCAGGTCTGAACACTTGTACTGCTCATATCCTGGTCAACAGTTATGATGTTGAGTTATGGTCATTCTTTTTGGTACATGGAGTGAGACAGATATTCTGATTCTGTTTTTTGTATTTTGTTAACTGACTGTAGAGGGAAGGATGCTACTGGTGAGGAAGTAGTCAAGCCTTATACTCCGACTACACTGGATTCTGATATTGGATACTTTGAGCTTGTTTTAAAGGTAATTTATCGTAAACATGTTCCAACCGCACTGAATGTGTCTTATCATTGATTCTGATGGTAAAAAGATTATGTGACTACTTGACTAGAATAATTAGCTTAATTGTACACCATATTATTAATTCACTTCTGAAGATATGTTGCAGCCAAATAGTTCTCTTAGAACATGACCAACCATCGACAATTATGAGTTGTTATATCATGTCAACTATTGTGTTATGATTGGTTGCCATGACGAGTATCCCTCCCAGCTCCCTGCGCCGCCGTCTGCCTCTGACGATTCCGCACGCGTGTAGGCGACAGTGGAACAAATTCAGACATTCAAAGATATCCGCCCGTCAAAATATTCAGGTTCTGCACTTTTGTATTTCACGCCATTCTTCCTTTTTTCTCTCGTTTGCATTGCATGTGCACAGTAAACCACATAGTCGTCCATCACTGAATGTCTGAATTTGTTCCATTCAGACATTCAAAGTCACATTCCCCATGCGTGTATGTGACAGTGGAACCGGTCTGATCGCTTTGCAGTTTCTCAATTTATTCGCTATGTTCTGAAATCACTTATATAAAAATCAACAAGTTTCTGAATTAATGATGTAAAAAGCATCTAGTTTCTGAAAATCAACAAGTCAGCAATGCTGATCATGGTCCAAACGCCCATTGCTGATCGAGTAGATGTCACACCCATTGCGGTTTCAGTAAGATAAGATCCAGTTTACGGTAGTTATAAAGCAGATGTCACACGCATTGCAGATGTATTTGTCACGTCTAGTAGATTGAGTGGTTTTGTTCTTTGATTTAAGATTTCTTCTGTGATTTACTATTACCGTGAACTGATGTATTCATAGCCAGTGAGTTGTAATTGCAGATGACTATTGACTATTGAGTGTGTCTCAATCATGAGATTTTGTACAACGGCTTTTTCTTTCTTCATATGAACAATACAGTAATCATAAAAGGCATGAGATGTTGCACTTTTTTTTAACTTATTCTGAACCTTTTATGTTGAGAGGAATATGTGAGTAGGGAAATTCTTTTACTTCTGGTGTATAATTGAGACCAATTGTTAATTTGTATGTGATATGCAGGAAGATATGGCCGATATAAGTGCTGAGTGTATGGCTGAGTACGACGACATTGTCAGCAGGATGTTTGATAGCGAGGAAGAGGGTTTTGAGTTCTATAACAAGTATGCTCTTGAGAAAGGCTTTAGTGTGAGGAAAGGATATGTTGAGTGGGATGAAGCGAACGAGAAGATAATTCTGAGAAAACTTGTCTGTACTCGTGAAGGTTGCCATGAAGAGAAGCACATGAAGAGGAAGAGAGAAGATAGGAAGAGGAAGCCACGGAATATCACTCGTGTGGGGTGTAAAGCGAAATTTGTCATTGCAAGAGTCGCGAAAACAGGGCGTTGGTTTGTGAAGGATTTCATCGATGAACACAACCATCCTTTGGCCCCACGAGACCTTGCTTGCTTTTTGCGTTCCCACAGAAGAATCAGTGACGAGCAGAAAGCGGACATTATAGAGATGCAAAGTGTTGGAATCCGGAAACACAAAATCATGGATGTGTTGTGCATGCAGTCCGGTGGATATGACCATGTTGGATGCATGCTGAGGGACATCTATAACTTCTGTCACCGCTACAAGCAGGAAATAGTCGCTGCCGGTGATGCTCAGACGGTGATCCGTCACATGATGGCGCGGCAAGAGAGAGACCCAGATTATTTCTTCAAATACTTGGTTGATAAAGGTGGGCATCTAAAGGGATTGTTCTGGTCCGATACTCAATCCCGCCTTGACTACGAGGCTTTCGGCGATGTTGTGGTTTTTGATAGCACATACAGGACCAATAAGTATAATCTGTCGTTTGTTCCGTTTGTCGGGTTGAATCACCACCGCAACACAGTTATCTTTGGATGCGGGATAATTTCTCATGAAACTAACGAGGCGTACGAGTGGATGTTGCGGACATTTTCTGAAGCCATGTCGCAGAAGCATCCGATATCTGTAATCATTGACGGGGACCTTGCAATGCAAAGAGCGATCAGGGTGGTGTGGCCTGACTCATACCACAGGCTGTGCGTATGCACATTCAGCAGAACATCGTACGCCATCTGCATGGTGATGAGGTTAGGGAAGAATTCAGATCTTTCATATATGACTCGTCTTCTATTGAAGAGCATGAGAGAAAATGGATAGAGTTCTTACGAAGGAATGAAGTGACAAGTGAGGAGTCATGGTTGCATCATATGTATCAGATGAGGAAGTTGTGGTGTGCTCCATACCTGGTGGGGAGCTGTTTCTTAGGATTGAGTAGCAATCAGCGGAGTGAGAGCCTAAACTTCGTGCTACATACACATCTTGAGGGTAAGATGACCTTGTTTGATATGTTAGAGCACTATGAGCGTTGCCTTTCGGGACGACGCTTGAACGAGGCGATCCTAGACATCGTGGCCTTGCAGTCCATTCCATTTACAGACGCTGATGCTTCAAGTCTCGAGAAACATGCTGCCCGGGTTTTCACGCCTTGTATGTTTCAGTTGGTCAGATGGAGCATAAATGCTGCCAGCAAATGTGTTATCAGCGAGATACTAGATGCATGGGAGTTGACTACATATGTTGTGGCTAAGATCGATAGAAGAGAGAAGAAGTTTGAAGTGCGCTGTGAGATGAAGGAAGGTTCTTTGTATAGGATAAGTTGTTCTTGTTGTAAGCTAGAATGCTTGGGAACACCATGCTCTCACATATTCTACATCTTGGGAATACGTCAAGTGGAAGTGCTGCCTAGGTGTTGTGTTCCCATGAGGTGGACGATGAGTGCGAAGTCTGCATTCCCTCCGACCAGAAAGAGTGAGATGTACGACTACTCGGCAAGCCTTGTGAGGTACCGTGAGTTGCGGAATTTGAGTCATGCAGCATGTTTCCGGGCATGTCAATCTAGTGAGGAGTATCAGCGTCTGAAGATGATTCTGAGTGAACAAGATGGCAGCAAGGAATCAAGCCGTGGTCAGGAGGAATGCATTAGGTTTGGTCCGGTGCTACCACAGACGACGGAAATTGATTGTGGAGATTTGGAAAAGGTTCTGGACCCAGTGCATGTGCAAGGCCGAGGTGCACCGAAGAAAAGGTTGCAGGCAAAGATGAAGAAGCAAAGGTCAAAGAGGAAATGTGGCTACTGTGGGGTGGAAGGTCATGATCGGCGTACATGCAATAAATTGAAAGAGGTGTCAAATATGTCTAACTTTTAATTTTACATCTGATTTACTCATTACTATAGTGCACTAATTATATCTGTTGCTGTATAGGAAATGATGGCAGCAAACTGTTAGCTACAACTCTCTGTACAAGGCCATTGGCAAAATGGACGCAGCTGCTGAGCCTCAAGAGAGTGATGTTGTGTTGGTGACGAAGTGGCCCAACCGCCTCTATCCTATGTGAGCATTACAATGACCACCTGATGGAAACGACCCTCCCAAATGATAACCTGGGAGGTCCTTTGTCCAGAATTAATTGGCCGGTCTATCTGTTTTTGGCAAACCTGCCATTTTAGTGCAAGTTTCACAAATTATGCATGATTTTTAGGTTGTATGTTGCATCACTAGAGTATTTCTAGCGTTACTTCTTTTACATAGAGAAAGCTTTAGTTATTTAAATTGTGATTATATATGCTACCAAAGAGAAATGTGATAGCTTGTTATCTTGTTCTCAATTAAATGTGCTCATAAGAGAGCTTCTTGATCCCAAAGAGAAATGTGATAGCTTGTTATCTTGTTCTCAATTAAATTTGTGTGCCGCTATCCTAAACCTCCTCTGCTTTCTCTGAAACAGGGTTGCCATGTGAAGAAAAAGGATATGTGGGAGCTTTTGGATGGACAAAGGCTCCAGCAAGGAAGAGAAGAGAGCTGCATTTCCTTACTTGCAATTCTAGTAATTATCTTTGTTATAACTTGTAGAGTGTACCCGCAAAAAAACTTGTAGAGTGTGATGGATTAATTAGGATGCTACGTAATCAGAGTACGTATACTATCATATGTATCATGACTGATTACGACCAAGGTGTGCGTTCCATGAACAAGACTCCCATTTATATGTTTATTAATGATATTGTGTTATGCTTGCTCTACTACATCTGTACATTATTTGTGGAATTGGTCTTACATGGCACAATTTCAACTGGAGTTGGTCGAGTCGTCCTGCTCATTTTTTATGCGAATGAACATTGTTGTCGCCCGAAATGCTTGTACGGAAGGAGCACTGGAGACTTCATGTTGGGGCTTATCCTAAGCTTGTTGATAGGTGATCATTTCTGGCTTAATGATGGAAAATATGCATTTTGACAAATTGCACCAAAATTTTAAGCTAATACTCGTTGCCCGTCATGAAATGTGCCTGTGAAAATTTGCATCAATCCAAAATGTAGTGACATTCTTAGCAAAACTGGTCGTTTAATTGATGTTACGAACATAAAACTGGTTTGGACTAGTGCAGCATATGCAATGCAAAAATAGTAAAAGTCACAATTAAGTGTGCGGGCATCAAAGGAACCTTTCATCTAAAAATTGAGCAACAACTCAAAGTTGAAAGCCTATTATTGTAAACATAGTCTCACAATTGTCACTTGAATGAAGTTATTGTTGGATCGAAAATAATGCAAACACTAATTGGGACAATAGTTCAGCTCCAAAGCTTGAAATTGTAGAAAAACCAAAAGCCTACTGAAGAGGCTCATCACTGCTGCCGAAATCCAATGCTTTCTTCGTATTGTTATCTGCAATTTTCTTCCTTTTGGGCGATGACCCATATTCGCCCATGTCCCTCTCGCCGATATCCATGTACCCACATGCATATATGTCTTCTTCGAACATGTCCTGCCCATATGCATACGAAAGGTATTTAGGTCAACATGCAAATGATGTGGCCCTTTTTTAAAATAATAAGTAGGAACTTGGCAATATAACCAACCTGTTCAGACATGTCATCGTCGCTATAATTTGGGAATGCACAATTCTTCACAATGTACAAATGACATTTCTTTATCCCTTCTAAAGTGTGCAACATTTCATCGACGTCATGCTGGCCTGACATCTTTACCATTCCTTTTGGTGGTACACACCCAGGCTTGATGTAGTACAAATCTGCTTCCCCTTTGTACCCATGGTAACGCAAATTTTTCACCATTATCTGCCAGTCCACCTTGGCAGGTTCAAGTACTGTCATCATACCAGGTTTCTTGTTGTGGTATGCTTCAGGAACATGAGAAAGTTCTTCGTCCACATGAACAATAAATTGCATTACAACTACCTACATACGGCTTGTTGACATCAGTTTTTGCACATTATTAAAGTGTTCATACGTAGGATGTGCATACCATTTGTAAAACATACTTACGTAGGATGAGACAGATTGCTCTGGTGTACAGATCTCTTGTTCTACCTGTAGAGGTACTGATGAGACAGATTACTCTGGTGTAGGGATGTCTTGTTGTTCCTGAGCATGCTGTTGATATAAATTGATTTTGATTTGTGTATGGATAATTTAATGAATAATAAGTAAATAATGAAATGTACCTTCGTGCCTGTACTAGCATGGTCTTGCATCATACCCTCTTTCATGCGGATCTCCTCCATCTTGGCCTTGTCATCCTGCTGAGCCTGCTGTGGTTACAATCTGATTTTGCCTTGTGTGTGGATAACATAATGAATAATAATCTTAGTAAATAAAGGAACGTACCTTCAGGCGTGTATTAGCATGGTCCTGTATCGTATTTCCTTCCATGCGGGTCTCCTCCATCTTGGCCTTGTAATCCAGATCATTGCGGTCATGTGGTAAGTTAAGGTCCATGCCCACACGCGTCTGGATGTTATTGAAGCCCATCTTACCACGCTCGAGTTGTAGAACGCGGTCTTGCATTATATTCCCTTCCATGCGGATCTCCTCCATCTTGATCTTGTGATTCATGTCATTACGCTCCTGCTTCAACATAAGGTCCATGTTCGCACGCGCCTGCATGATATTGAATTCCATCCTGCCACGCTCGAGCTGCATAGCGTGATCCAAGTTCTTACGCTCCTGCTTCAACTTTAGGTCCATATCGTCATGGAAATGCTTCAACCTCTGATCCATGGCTGCACGCTCCTCTTTCATCATCTGTTTCATGGCTGCACGCTCCTCCTTCCTCATGCGGTCCATGGTTGCCCGCTCCTGCTTCAGATTCTTGTCCATCACCTCTCGCTCCCGCTGCATATTCTTGTCCATCTCTTGACGCGCATGATGCAAGTACTTTTCATCATCCACACGGTTGTGCCGTGCCTTTGAATCCCTGGTCCCTATAGAAATCAACAGAACAGTGCTAGTTACAATATGTTTGAAAATTGAAATATCTTTTAATTTGAAACTGTGACTATTCAACACAATGTGGCTGAACTGAAGGTATGGAGTGCTTGGTGCTAGGTCCTAGGTGCACTATATAGATCAAATTACTAACTCCCATACTGCTACATCCAATACTTACCATCTAACAAAAAAAGGTTGATCACATTGAGTATGGATTCAGTTTTGTTTTGTCAACCTAACAGATAATTACAACAATATATTTTGTACTAACACATTTCATGGTCTTGTACGAGCATGCAATTTAGAGAAAGTATTAGATTTCTGTATTTTAATTTAGTGCATGCGATGTGCCACTAGAAGGATCCGTAGATCGGCCGCCGCGGCACCGTCCGCATCCACCGTATTAATGGAATCTGACTGGTAACAAGAGGGAGGGAAACACCATAGGTGTACATACAGTTCGGTTGCGGAGCACCGGGTCGCCGGACGCGGAGGAGAGGACGTCGCCGGGCGTGGAGGAGAGGGAGCCGCCGCCTGATGAACTGCTCCCGATGGGGTTTGCGTCTATGGTTTGGTTTACGTACGTGGCTGCTAAGTTGGGTTGGCAAGTATATGGGCAATTCTATTACGTATCTGGATTGGGCTGTTAAGTACTATATGGGCTTTTGTGCTCACGTGGATCAAATATCGTAAATATGAAATAACAAAATGTTCTTGTTACTTAAAAGAAACTTTGTCTAAAAAAACACTTAAAAGAAACTTAAAAAAATCAATTTCTTTTGCACACTGTAGCGGATGGCGGACAACTACAGGCATTACTCGTTAGGACTCACCACTACGGGTAGTCATAGTCCGAAACACCCACCAGTACCGGTAGTGAGGGTCGAGAAAGACCGTTATAGAATTTGCGTGCCAGGAGTTTTGGGATCGGTATACACATAGTGATGATAGCCAATAAATCTTACTCGTTAGAGCATCTCCAACAGCCGCGCTAAAAGACGCGCACGACACCACCGCGCCACCATGCTACCTCGCCGCCGGGGAGGTTCGGGCTACCGCGGCGTCCGCGCGTCTGTCCGGCACCTACTCCGCCTCGATTCGGTCGGGCGGCGGCGTGCACCTCGGCCTCGAAACTTTCGACACCGCCCAGGATGGCGCCCGCGCGTACGACGCTGCGGCGTGGCGCCTCCGATGGTCCTGTTGGGACATGAACTTCACCGACATGGCGACGTGGGAGCGGGCACAGGAGTTGGCGCCTTTCCCACGGCTTGTCACTGACGAGGATCGTCGCAAAACCGAAGGTGGGAGCGCCGTCTTAGCCTGGCCGAGATGGACGAGGAAGCCATGGCGCTGTGGAGGCAACGCTTCCCACAAGACATCATCGACGAGGAACAGTTCTTCGCCTAGAGGAGGGTGGAGAGGGAGGAGAGAAGGAAGGAGCGAGCCGCCTATCGCGAGGACAAGCGAACGCGGAAGGCGATCGCTAAATACAACATCGCGCTAGGAGATGCGTCGTCCTGGGACTCCCGGGACGAGCGGTTCCTTGACGCCTACGCTCAGACGTCAGAGGAGGACATCACCGAGGCAGAGTCCGAGTCGAAGAATGAAGAGAAGTAGTAGTTTTGTATCGTAGAAGTGTATCGTAGAAGCAGGCTATGTGCCGAACTATCTCCATATTTGTATGCTCACAACCAAATATGTACCGAATCGCAGTTCATCAAAGAAAAAAACTGAAATATAGCATGCCTGCTGGAGCGGCTCGGGCGCCCTTTATTTCGCGGCGGCCGCTGGAGCCAGCGCACCGCCGCGCGCAAAACCTGTTGAAGATGCTTTTAGGGACGACTCGTGGTGATAGCATTTTCTGATGACCCATTGTGCTAAAAGGGATCCGGGTAAGTTTGGACCAGAGTATCTCAGAGAAACAAATGTGTAGGACACAAAGAAGTTGTTGGCTATTGGAGAGGTAAGGGTGTTTCCAAGAATGCTCGCATGAATTGATTGCATGCAGTGGCAATGGAAAAACTGCCCCAAAGGTTTGCGGGGAATGTATCAAGGTCACAACAGAGAGGCCATCATCATACTAGAAGCGGTGGCATCACATGACTTATGGATTTGGCATGCTTTCTTTCGAATGCCCCGTTCTCACAATGATGGAGCCGCATTGCGCTCGGGTGAGGAGGTGATCCAACATTCTTTTCTTCGATGGCTGTTGTGGTGGTGCCGGAGGCAGGTCACAGGTGTTGATGTCAAGCTCAGAGATGTTCTGCTATCTTTTCAGTTCTGTCATGTCGGTCTTTACGTGACTTGTACATTGTTCTTTATGATATGAATGAGACACATATTAGCATGGAAAAAAAAGTTAACACACAATTAGTTTGGCCAAAGAGATCGCCTAAGCCCGCGCTCAAGCCAAAAACAGACGTGGCAGATTCAAAAAAATGACGTGCCAAAAGAAATGGTGTTTCATCAATCAACCTCTTTCCGACTTTAAAGGCGCCATCCAATTTTTGGCTCGTCGATGGATTAATACTTATCACACCCGTAACGATCGGCCCTCCCAAACTCCACTCCCACCTCCCCATTATCTGCAACAACCTCCGATCCAACTGGCCTAGCCGGCTCCAACGCCGATTCTCCATTCATATTCCAGTCCAGGCGCCTTCTCACGCGCGACCTTCTCCTCCAACGCCAGTCCCATCGAACGCCGTTGCCCTGTTCACCGGCTGTAACGGAGCCGCCGTCCTCACCCACGGGAACGGAGCCGCTGGCGACCGCCCATCCAGCCTGCGGAATACGACGTCACTGCTTGTTCTGCATCCACACGTTGGATTGAAGGTGAGAATGTCAGCTCATGTCATCAGTTAGAACTAAGGCAACGCATGAGATGATTTAAAACCAAAGAATGGGTTCCGCTTATTCTGTGCATGAACCCATCATGAGATCTTATGGGTTTTCTCTGAAATTTTCTCCGTCACAACATCGTGATCCGCCTCTCTATGCTCGTCGCCAGCATCGAACTCTCTCCGTGGACACTACACGCAGTCAGCTCGAACGCCAACGCCACCCTCCTGACGGGCGCGATCGGAGCCGCCAGCCACACCCAGCCACCCAGGGAATCGGAGCCAGCGGCCACCACCCACCTGGCCTGTGCGATACGACGGTACTGCTTCCTCTTCATCCACCTATTCGCATCATGGTTAGAACGCCTGATATTTTTACACCCCTTAGACAACAGTGAGGTCAATATAATCCAAAACTTTGTATATAAATATCAAATGGCAGAATCATACAGTACATACCACGTGTTGTTCATATTAACGACAATAGAGAAAATTTAGTAAGTAATCATTAATCACCGATCAATCTGTGTGGTAAACGTACACCTCTGGAGAGGTAGTAACAAAGAAATAAATAAATTAAATAGCTTATCATAGTAATTTTGTGCTCTTTAAGAAACAAGTGGAACAATTACAGTACGGTACAACCCCATAGCTTATGTTTATTCTCTGAATTGACCCAGTCTCTGTTTGTGCATATTTTCCAGGAATGGCAAGTTCTCCTACAAGTTGTGCCAACACACAATTACCAGACGTAACCAATCAGGTATATTTTTTCCCAGTTAGGTTAAAATCTTTGAAAACACATAGTTCTTTTACCTTTACACGTATTTCAGGATTTTTTGGACGAACTCAGTGTGAAACATGCAAATATGAGGTTAATGTGCTCACCGATAAGGTTCGCGCAAATGATTGATGGATTAGATGACGAGCACTTAAAGGCCATATGCACTCAAACTGGTCTTGGAGGGCTAACAAAGATGAAGTCAGTGTCCCTCCGACGTATTATGTTGGTGCTGCTAGCGAAGAGTTACATCCACGACATGCAGAGTATTCACATTGCTGGTAAGGACATTTCTATAACTCCAACGGATGTCTATCAATTAATGGACCTTCCAATAGAGGGGAAAAATATATATATGGAAATGGGAAAACCAAAAGACGCAAACTTGTTAAGGGCTTATCAAACAGATGGAAGACTTAAGCTAAGTGACCTTGAGGACAAAATTAAAGCCTCCAAAACTCCAGATGATCATTCATCAGGCGGTTTGTTTTGTATGCTATTGGCATTATTTTAGCACCCACGGTACAGGATTATGTCGACTCCAAATATTTTGTCCTTGATGAAGACGTCGCAAGAATTCCCAAATTTAACTGGGGATGTTTCACACTGGACCATTTGATAACATCCATCAATACTTTTAATTATAAGGATCAAGTCAATCTACAAGGAAATCTAGCTTTGCTCCAAGTAAGTGCTACGACACTAGTTGTCATTCTACTATTATTCGTATGATGCATATATCTTTATCATTGATGTACTAATGTTTCCTATAGTTTTGGTATTGGGAACATGTCAGTGCTGGATCGATTTTGTATTCTCGTATACCCCGTCCATTGATGGCACGGTGGGATGAAGCCACAGGTAAAATAAGAACCGAGGCTTATGATAAAGGAGGCCTATACAACGGATTGGTACCTTTCTAGACTTGACTTCTTTATTTACTATATTTATTTCTTAGTACTGATTCTTTATATCTTTTCAAAGGTTGTCATGAGCATCGGCGATCTGGAGCCAACCAACATTACAAATGACCAGCATACCAAGAAAGATACACATGCGCATGAAGATGCTATCTATCGACCACAACCATGAGGTCAAACTATGAGTATCCAACAAGTAAGTTGCTCGAAGACACATCCTTTTCAATAACATAACAAAGGTCACACCGAACCATACTTATTTTTCTTCGAACAAAACGAGTTGACATTTCTTTTATGCAGATGGACATGATACTTCAAACACATAACGATCTATTTGCCGAACTAGAGAAAAAGTTGGTCAAACAAGTAGTAGAAGTAGAGCACAAATTAGATAAAAGAATAATTACCGTGACCGAAGACGTGATAAACATAAGGGGTAAAATTGCCACTCAACCTAGGTTGTCCAAGCTGGAGGACGAAGTTGGAGACCTGAAAAGGGAAGTTGGAGACCTCAAAAGGGAACTCCAGGTAAGTGATACTACAACATCAATTTTACCCATAACTTCCTATATTTTCATTCTATGCATTTCATGTTACAGGAACTAAGATCCCTAGGTGAAAAAAAAACAAACAATCAATGACGAAGAATGCATACGTACATGTGATAACTATGGCCCATCACCTTGCTAATATGAGATAATTTCTGTTCATTGACCAACTTCTAATTTTAGGAACAAGAGCAACCAAGCAATGGCAAGTTTTCATCAACTCCTGGGTTTGACGCATGGAAAGCACAGACTTCTGCTGGTACACCTAGTGCAAAACCTGTGGTGCAAAACAAGGAGTTGGACCAAGACATCCCACCACGGAAGCCTGTATTCAACAATGATTACGTATTGACAGATGAAGACTATGAGGCTGCAGTTTTCATCTGAGGGAGTCACGACCTTGTTGAGGTAGTTCACATCGAAGACATTGTGTTAATAGTTCATAAACTCAAGCCAAATGTTAGCAAACTATTCTTCATCGATGACGTAAGGCCCATATACTGCAATCTACATCAAGTATTCTAAATTGTGCCATATTACATGACTACAAATTTTGCAGGTTATTAATGCATATGCACACATTAACAATGTTGCAACTGATGCTACATCATTCATTTCCACCGTAGAAAGCAGAATTTTACTAGGTGAATTTGGGGGTATTCCACTGGGATGCAAAAGCCCACATGTTGCTAATGTAGCAAGGAAATTTGTAGGACGCAGAATGGTATGCATGTTTCCTGACTTGTTTAATTGTATATCTTGATTTTCCCTAAATTGAGTCCGCTTTAATTTTCTGCCAGGTACGTGTCCCAATGAATGTGCACAGCATGCACTGGTTATTACTTGTGTTTAATTTAGACAAAGAAGAGATCCAGGTCCTAAACTCCAAGCAAGCATATCGTGACATTGCCAAGGAAACTGCACTGGTAAGCTTGCTCTCTTGTTGCCTCTTACCATCATGTGACACTTTTTTAAAAGCACTAATGCAATCCCTTGAATTACTCCTCATACATCAGGTGGAGTCCATTCAGGCGTGTATCAACGAAGCGGTCGAGGATGGCTTGGTAACACCGCCTAAACCCATCAATATTACCCAATGGAAAACCACTTGCTATACTAACATACCACAACAAACGGATGGGTACGTATAGGCGGCTACATGATTCCTTACCTACACTACAATACTTAACTTCAACTTTACATCACAGTTATTCCTGTGGGGCGTACACACTCAAATACATGTTGACATGGGACGGAGATAAAATTACCGAGGATTTCACACATGTCTGCCAAACACTAAATTACATTTGCAATCATGCACTACCTATGCTTCACCCCTATCCTAACATATGCATCGCTATCTAATTCAGGCAGAAATACATGTTTTCAGCTGGAAAATATGTTCAAGCCTGCTGCGTTCGGATTGCAACAAGCTTTGGAAAAAATCATACAAGAATCTGTTGGGTTTCGTAGTAATTTCAAAAAATTTCCTACGCTCACGCAAGATCATGGTGATGCATAGCAACGAGAGGGGAGAGTATGATCTACGTACCTTGTAGATCGACAACGGAAGCGTTTGGTTGATGTAGTCGTACGTCTCCACGGCCCGACCGATCAAGCACCGAAACTACGACACCTCCGAGTTCTAGCACACGTTCAGCTCGATGACGATCCCCGGACTCCGATCCAGCAAAGTGTCGGGGAAGAGTTCCGCCAGCACGACGGCGTGGTGACGATATTGATGCACTACCGTCACAGGGCTTCGCCTAAGCACCGCTACAATATTATCGAGGACTATGGTGGCAGGGGGCGCCGCACACGGCTAAGAATAAGATCACGTGGATCAACTTGTGTATCTCTGGGGTTCCCCTGCCTCCGTATATAAAGGACCAAAGGGGGGGTGCGGCCGGCCTAGGAGAGGCGCGCCAGGAGGAGTCCTACTCCCTCTAGGAG
>NC_041388.1:418840921-418846837 GCF_002162155.2 Triticum dicoccoides | reverse complement strand
CGCAGAGGGGGGGAAAAGAGAGAGGGGGGGGCCTCTCCTTGTCCTATTCGGACCAAGGGAGGGGAGGGGCGCGCGGCCCATCTTGGGCTGCCCCTTCTCTTTTCCACTAAGGCTCACTAAGGCCCATATAGCTCCCGGGGGGTTCCGGTAACCTCCCGGTACTCCGGTAAAATCCCGATTTCACCCGGAACACTTCCGATATCCAAACATAGGCTTCTAATATATCAATCTTTATGTCTCGACCATTTCGAGACTCCTCTTCATGTCCGTGATCACATCCGGGACTCCGAACAACCTTCGGTACATCAAAATGTATAAACTCATAATATAACTGTCATCGTAACCTTAAGCGTGCGGACCCTACGGGTTCGAGAACAATGTAGACATGACCGAGACATGTCTCCGATCAATAACCAATAGCGGAACCTGGATGCTCATATTGGCTCCTACATATTCTACGAAGATCTTTTATTGGTCAGACCGCATAACAACATACGTTGTTCCCTTTGTCATCGGTATGTTACTTGCCCGAGATTCGATCATCGGTATCCTATACCTAGTTCAATCTCGTTACCGGCAAGTCTCTTTACTCGTTCTGTAATACATCATCCCGCAACTAACTCATTAGTTGCAATGCTTGCAAGGCTTAAATGATGTGCATTACCGAGAGGGCCCAGAGATACCTCTCCGACAATCGGAGTGACAAATCCTAATCTCGGAATACGCCAACCCAACATGTACCTTTGGAGACACCTGTAGAGCTCCTTTATAATCACCCAGTTACGTTGTGACGTTTGGTAGCACACAAAGTGTTCCTCCGGCAAACGGGAGTTGCATAATCTCATAGTCATAGGAACATGTATAAGTCATGAAGAAAGCAATAGCAACATACTAAACTATCGGGTGCTAAGCTAATGGAATGGGTCATGTCAATCAGATCATTCAACTAATGATGTGATCCCGTTAATCAAATAACAACTCTTTGTCCATGGTTAGGAAACATAACCATCTTTGATCAACAAGCTAGTCTATTAGAGGCATACTAGTGACACTCTGTTTGTCTATGTATTCACACATGTATTATGTTTCCGGTTAATACAATTCTAGCATGAATAATAAACTTTTATCATGATATAAGGAAATAAATAATAACTTTATTATTGCCTCTAGGGCATATTTCCTTCAGAATCCTATAACGGCAAGTTCTACACAACTAGCATTTCATGTCATGTAGTTCCTACCTTTCATGATTGCACGTAACGCACCACTATTTCCTCTATAGAGGGACGAGTACGAAGCCAGCATTCCAGAGGAACGAAAAGGTGCAAACGACGATGTCACGATTGTCACCAACCCTGATGTTACAAAAAAACCAGAGACATCCGGTGCCCCAAAGCGTAAACGTGGACGCCCGAGGAAGAATGACCCTCCAAGTGATCCAGTGAAACAACAATTTGACACCAAGACTATCGCTAAACAAGTGGAGTTCAAAAGACGCAAGCGCAAACCATCAAACGCCGTGTCCAGCCCATTCCTAAAGCCATGAATGGGCTACACGGAGAGGCACTTCAAGGGCAGTTCCAAATGATTGATCTTCATAGCATGTTCTTTGAATTAAAGGCTACACTTATGTTCTGATGTTTTTGCATTTTATTTGTATGCTTATTTCCATATAAATGCTTGACTTTTCATTGGCTCTTTTTTTAAGTATACAGTTCTGGTTTAAGTGGATGATGATTATGGCTGAGGCAGGGTAATTAAGAAAGAAAAATCATAGCATATAGAACACATGACCAATGATGTAAATATCATGGTTACACTACTATGTCTCACATCACGAGTTGAGTGGGACATTATTACCTCGCCAGCAAAAGGAACAGAATCAATAATGCAGCTAGCTTGATGGATTACTTCGGTCCACTCCACAAGAAAAATTACAGGCTGCAGCACCAGCAGTCAATGCACACACAGAATCGTATTGTCAAATGTCAGCCTCTCCTGCAGAAAAGAAGAAAGAATAGCATCAAGAACACCATGTACCATTTTATACTGATATAGACATCTGACAAGAGTTGGTACATTGCAGCTCGTGTTTTGCTTCGAAAGTAATGCGATACATTGAGGTAACAAATTTACAACTAATAAATCTAGGCCTAAGTCTGTTGGGTAACAATACCGTAACAGGTGTCACATCTAGCTTTACTCTAACAGAGTTCTGGTACTAACTAGACAGCTAGGACAACAATAAGAAAAACTAGACAGCTAGGACAACAATAAGAACCAGGCAACCAACAAACAGATGCTAAACTTGCTCATTGGCAAAATAGGTTGTGCACGCGAACATGACAGAGAGAACTAAAATAGGGGCCATACTTATTCTGTTCCATGCTAAAGGTGACTGCAATATTTGTCGACAATGATTATGGATGAGGCATGGGAATGCACATGTGGCAATGCGTGCAAAGCAGGCAAAAAATTCATATAAAGCAACCATCCTTCCAAATTGAGCCAATTTTGCTTTTCCAAGATGTCCATTCAATACGGTGGCATACACCGCCTAAATATACAAAATTCCTAACTAATTTTAATGGGAAATGGCAATAGTCCAGTGGCATAATCACATAATCACAAGAACAATGTCTGAATCTCCTAGTGTAACTGTATTTCATAGCACAAAGGTTCTGAATCCATCAACTTGCAAGTTATATTCCAATGAAAAGTATTACCTACTTACTCTAATCACTACCTACTGACTCCAACCACTGTAGTCAAAAGGAGGGGGAAATAACTGCTGCTCCAAGATATGCAATCATCAGTCCTCCAGATGATTTCTGCCTCCTCCACATATCCTGTTGTATCCTGGATGTCGGGACCTTGCCGCTCCTCACGGTCCTCTTTTATCTTTTCTATGCGCTTTTGCATCGATCTCATGTTATGTGGCATCTTATTCTTCTTCATCGTGGCTGCCCACTGCAAGAGGTACAATGTAGTGTGTCAGTACCATGGAAGGCTTGAAAGGGGCGGAGATGGCAGTACAAACTAGTTTAAATCAGGTGCTTGACAAAAACAGTGCATAAACTGATATTACACTTGGGATAACAGACTAGTTTTACTTCACTTTCCCCTCAATCAAATCATGATATTTGTTGACATAGCTTACTATTGGTGAAACATAAGAAGGCAGGGACATTTAGGAACGAAATGGCGGTCTTGGCATCAACAAGTACATGTAGCTTTTACTTAACATCGACTCAAAGATCAACTCCAACAGTGAGGTTCAGATCTACTTCACTACATAAAAAAAGTTTTAGATGTAGTTCATTATCTAAAAATATTATTATGTTATTAAACAACATCATTCATATCAACATTGATAGTGACCAAATCGACAGAATCCATACCAGGTTGAGGTCGGTTTCATCTTCAAAATCTTCAAGCATGTCGGCATCCATAAGTCGCTTCAGCCACAACAGCATGGACTTATGCTTGATAGACTCTCTCTCAGCGTCGCCGAGCACAACCTCCACCGACTCTATTGCGACCTTGATGACTGTCAAGGCGAGCATGCACCCGAGTGCCACCCCGACTGTCGACATGGCTCGTGCCTGCTGAGTTGGGCTATGTGCTGAATATAGTGGATTTGTCATTGAAGCTCCGGCCCTTATCAATCTAACAAAGCATTGGAAGCAAAAAAAAATCGAATCAGCAACTGCAGAATCAGTCATGACCTGTTTTACAGAATACAGATATCACAGACTAGCAAATAATCAAGTCAATTAATAACATTTATAAAATCTTAGACAAAAGGGAGTTGCCCACCTACTCCATTAAGCATAAGGAAGCAACATTCAGAATTTAGTTACATGTCCACTGTATAAATCTCATGTGCTTCGTCAGATACTTTTACAGATTCAAACTAGTAACCAGAACTGAAGAGTAATGCAAAGCCGTGAACTTGAAAGGAATAAGGTAGAGTAAGAGATATGGACTTGTGACGGTGCTGCGCCGGGCTCTCCACAGATCCGGCCTGGATTACGCCGATGGCAGCGTGATCCGGCAAGGTCAAGTGCCTCTTGGACGCCCAGTAGCCCACTCGAAGCAGCTCACCATCACTCCGCCGGAGTTGGCCATGATGTCCGGTAGGATCAGCATGCCCTTCTTTGCCAGAATCTGCACCACAAACATGAACATTTCTCTGCTGTCAGTCAATGTGTGAATGTGTCAACAAATTCAGCATAGTTTTATGGCAAAATGTTGGTGTTCTTGCCTCGTTGGCCTCGGGGTCTGTTGGGTGGTTAACAGCCTCAATGATGTACTTTGCTTTGATGGCATCAGCATTGTCCCTAGTAGAAGAAGATAATCGAACGGACTTTTTATTAACAAAAATGTATGCAGATACACAAAAAATAACAGCCACGAGGATACTTTAACTGAGCTTCTGAGCAGTAATCTGATAAAGATTGGATGAAGTGAGATGGGACGAGGAAATAGAAGATTACTTGTTTATGACTCCTCCCAGAGCTGCCGGGATGAGCACGTCGCACTCTTCCGTGAGCAGCGAGGTCGGGTCGATGACGTCGCCTCCGTCAAAGCCCTTGATCCCGCGGTTCTCTGCCGAGTGCTTCATCAGCTTGGCTATGTCAATGCCATTAGAGTTCTTGACAGCCCCTGTGACATCTCTGATGGAGACCACCTTGCCACCAGCTTCAGTGATCAATTGGGCAGCCCAAGAGCCAATATTGCCAAATACCTGAAAAAGGCAAGAAGATAATAATTGCTCATCTGTGCAAATGTAGATGAAGAAACAGAGTTCTGGCCTTGCTCCACAATGTATGGCGCCATTGTACACAACGATTATTACTAGCATTGTGTAGGCATGCTTGTATATATTTGGCAGAATATATTACTTGTGGGTGCTCATTGTGTGCTCCTTTCCCCTTTAATTTCAGCGCGTGAGGTGGGAGATTAGAAAGATACTGACATATCAAGCACAGAGCTTTGCAATTGCCACTGATGGTGTCTCCATTGTAAGCCTAAGCTTTGACAAGATGCTTGTCTCTAAATTATAAATGGGAAACATCTTAGCTTTGCGTGAAAATTAAAGAGACTGGCAAAAATTTCTCTGGCATTTTAAATGCGCAAAAGACCGAAGAAAAAGCAAATAATCTTAGTGAGTTCAGATAAAACAGATAATTACCTTAAGAAGAGTTCAATTGCAATTATCTAGTTGGATAAAGTTTAATTTATGCTAAAGGCCTTGTGAACGATACTACTTAAGATTTGCATGCTAGATCATGGCTCTTACTCCTAAAATCATTGGCAAGTGCTGATAACAAAATAAAAATGTTCTTACTTGCTACCATTAAAAAAAGGATTTGTGTACAAGAATTTGATCTTAATGCCTGTTCTTCATTTCTGCAAGCTTATATGGTACATAAAAATTCAAAACAAGAGGAGTATAGCTAACCTAAAACTGTTATAGATCAATTCAAGAATCATATTCTTTTCTTAGAGATAAGGGGCACACCCCTTGGTTTCATTTTATTTGAATGCAAGCACAAGTGCACAAGCAGTGTGATTTCTCGGATGCCAGCACAGGTGCAACCATCAGACTCCAAAAACAATTGAAAAAATTGTAGTGACAGCCACAGGTCGGCCAGAGTACAATCAGAATCATCAGCCAAATAAATGTCACTAAACAGGAGCGTTTGAAGATAGAGCATCAGGAAAGATGGAAAATCACAACATGAGTCCTCCGCAAAGATAGGACATCGTTACCACTGACGCAGCGCATCAAACTTGCTTGCAGTTAAGAATCATTGAATCAAAATAAAAGTGTATATCTATAATTGAAGTTCACACACACTACAGTTACATGTATCAGGATAACTGCATAGCTCCCCATGTGCATCAATC
>NC_041388.1:418836450-418840444 GCF_002162155.2 Triticum dicoccoides | reverse complement strand
GAGGGCGTACGTACCATGTCGGGCAGGATAACATGCAGTCCGGCGGGGCCGGTGTCAACCTGGGCGACCTCGACCAGCAGCGGCGACTGCAGTGTTGGTAAGGTCGACGACTAGATGCAGGAGTTGGGGACGACCTCGTCCGGGCACGGCTGCTCCCCCTCCTTCCGGTGACGCCGCTGAAGATGCCGCCGCCACGACCACCCGCCTCCTCCGCTGAAGATGCCGCCGCCGCTGCTGAACATGGACGCCGATCTGGTCGATGACTCAGTGAGGAGCGGGGAGGAGAAGGCACAGGAGAAGCGGCTGAGCCGGCGGCGCAGCGACCGGCAGAGGAGGAGGCGCGGAGGAGGGGGGGAGAAGCGTGCGGCGGCGTAGCGACACGGCAGAGGAGGAGGCGCGGAGAGGGGATCGACAGAGGGGGAAGAAGCGTGCGTGGCTAGGTTTCTTTTTCCTTTTCTCCCAGCGCTGCACACTAAATTGGACGAATCTACCCTTTTGAAAAATGATTAGCCCCACCATAATCTTGTAATGGTCCCACAGTTATTTGTAATTTCATGTAATTTTACTCTCGTAACTCCTATTTCTTCACCGTTTGATCGTAGTGAAGAATGGACGGCCCCTAAATTCGTCAATCATTGTAACAGTTGTATGATAATTTTGTATATAAATTTGGTCAAACTTTATGAAATTTCACTTACGACAAATCTTTATGTGAAGTAAAAAAGAAACAAAGGGAGTGCCATTTTTCATGTGGACTTGTGACAACATAATTTAGATCCAACTTCATAGCACCATGTACCATCAGCTCGATGTCACGGAGTTCGTTCTAGTGATTAAACACCAAGATCTTGGCCAACTGATACATACATAAATACATAAATATGATTAAATGACATCTTGTCAGAAACCAAACTATTTCAATCTAACTCAATTCAGCACCAAAATGTTGCCACACTCCCACCTAAACGGGACAACAACCTAAACTAAGCACTTGCAGCCAATTTCCTATTCAGTACAAGTACATGGGCCGAGACGACTTGTTCATTTCACAGCAGCCAGCGGCAATGTGCATGAGAACCAGATGAGTTTTGGAGAGGCGACATGGCTTTTTAAAGGGCAGGATGGCTGATCAGGCTCGGGAGGCGGTGAACGTGGGTGAGGTGGACGGCGGTTGCCGCCTTGCCGGCAGGGTCGTGCGCGTCGGCTGGAGGTTAGGGGTGAGACGTGGGGCCATGCTGTCAGTGACACAGAGTGAGCAGGAAGAGAGGGGCGAGTGTGGGTCGTCGGATCTAAAGGGAGATGTACGACTGAGGTCTATTCCCCTGGGCATGGGGATGTATCTGGTGCATCAAGACAATTGGTGCTACCGGTGCACCGGTCGTCCGCTGCACATTTAAAAATGTTCGAAAAAATCCCGAAAAAAAATTAGTGCATTGACACAACATGAATGTATGTTGTCACACAAATTTAGATCAATATTCGAAACATTTCACGAGATACAAAAATAACAAATTTGACACTGAATAGTACATAACACAAGTTGGGCTTCAGTTTTGGCCCATTAGCACACTGACGTCAAATTTGTAATTTTTGTATCTTGACCATTGTTTTGATTTTTGATTTGAATTTTTGTGACAAGATACATTGATGTTGTATCGATACACAAATTTTTTTTTTCAGATTTTTTTGAACAATTTTAAACGTGCAACGTGGTCCGGTGCACCGGTAGCACCAATTACCTTGGTGCACCAGATACGTTCCCCCTTGGGCATACCGGTTCGGTAGAGGTTCTAGGCCTTGGGCCGAATCTGGCCATGTGCTTGGCCCAAATATATAGTGTAGCTTTTCTATTTAAATTTATTTGATTGATATACGGCCTCCAATTATACCATCTCAAAAGCAAAAATTCCAGTAACTTGCACAAAAATACTAGGGCTAATATACATCATAGGAAAAAGAATCCAGCCCCAATGCAACTTTGCAAATTCATTTTATGCAATGGTTCTCAATATCGGCATTTAATTAAATCCCTAAAATTAGTTTGGGTTTACAAAATAACCAAACTAATTCCCCAAAAACCAAAAATGCACATGAATCATGGTATTGCATATGAAAGATAGTAGCTGCAAATCTTTTCTTGACATGCCACATCTTCGTTTAATAGCTTAAAAACACACTTCATGAGTAACCACTTGCATCCAAATATTGAATGCCTAGCCCTTGTTGAATTGTTGTCTTGTGTCACATACAATGAATGACCGCTTAAGTCACTATTTACGTTTGTGGTTGTTACCGTGATAGGAGAAGCTGGACATTCTTTTAGAAAAATAGGGGCGCGCCTTAGTTTTTTTGGAAACACCTGGTCTGGACATCAATAGTCCACCTTCTTTTGTACCCCCTCCATTTCGAAATAGATGACCTAACTTTATACTAACTTTATACTAAAATTAGTGCAAAATTGAGTCATCTATTTTGGAACAGAGGGAGTACCTTGCTGTTCTGAAAACAGAACAGCATAAGCATAGATAAATTACTTGAGTGGATTAATCCAGTGGCGAAGCCACTCATCACCTAGGTAGTCAATTGACTACCCAGCTTTTTGATGAAACTAGCATATGCATGTAAAAATGTTGAATTTTTTGGTTCAAGTTTATATACTTGACTACACAATTTAAAAATGACTACACAAGACTGCAGTTCTGGAGCCGCCACTGGATTAATCAGCACCCAAGGTCTTCTATTGATACTGTATTTAGTTAAACCAAGAACTATTCTATCAGAATACAGTGATTTAATAGTCTGCTGTGTCCTATGTTAGGGCCTTTTCACGGTTGACTCAGTATTAACTTAATTTTTGTGCTGATCTGACATTTAGCTCACACAAGGAGCTGGTGAGGGTCTTTTTTCGGAATGCAAGCAACTTGCTTTGTCCTGATGGTGAAGTCCACGTCAGCCACAAGACTGGGCAGCCTTATGACAGATGGGATATCGAGCAATTGGCATCTGAATATTCACTTGTTATGTTTGAGAAAGTTGGTTTTGCCAAAGGCGACTACCCTGGTTACAACCAGAAGAAAGGAGATGGTCGCAAGTGCAATCGATCTTTCCCTCTGCGTAATGGCTGCACTTTCAAGTTCCGCATGGCGCGTAAAGAATCTGAAGACGAAAGTGCGATGTATTGTCTTGTTGCTGCAATGGCAAAGATGAGCATGGCTCGCGCTCACGATAATGTGACTATGTAAGCAGCGGCAGACCAGCTTCGTGGCCGCAGGGAGAATTTGTTGAAACTGATAGTGGTATTTAGGATATTTGGCAGATGGCTGGTATTTTGGTGAACCACGATGAAGGGAAGGCTTTGTGTTGCTTGATCTGACGCGACTTGCAAAGTTGTAATGTTGACGAGCAAATCTCTGCCACTTCCGTTGATCCACTGACGTGCATGCTGAACTCCTGATTTTATGACCCACCGCTATGTCTTAACTTGTAAATGACTATATGTACTGTATAATAAGCTTATATGTGTGCAATATCGGGAAGCTGAAAAACAGAAGCTCCTCTGACACACTTAGAACTTAGAGCTACACTAACAGTCACATATTCCCTATATGTCAAAAAAAAAAGATTTCCCACATTACACCGTATCTAATTTTATTTTTGACTTGAAATAACAGTACTCTGTTCCGGATGATGGCTCGGACTAAGATGCAGTCGTGCCCTCGAGACAGCGACCCAAGGTCCAATGCCTCCCCACCTCCTATGTGTCCTTACCTCAAATGATGTTCTGCAACCGCCATGAGCACGCTACCACGCCTCCACGTTATAGTTATGTTAGATCGCCATTGGCGTTGATAGGTACAAGGGTGCCCGCTCTTCTAATCGATGGTGTTGCTTAAACCAACTCCGATATAGTTATTGATGGTGAGATTGCTAAGGTTGCTCGGTGAGATTGTTCTATCTATCCCAACAGTGGAATTATTTTACCTATCATCCAAGA
>NC_041388.1:418765220-418836186 GCF_002162155.2 Triticum dicoccoides | reverse complement strand
AAACCAATCTAAGCCTTGTTTTGTTGAATTTCCATTACATCTTTATGTCAAGTTGATGATTGTTGTGTATAAACTATTTTTTGACAAGGCAAGGCAGGAGCTATGCCGATTTCAATAAGATAGAGAAAAAATACACGGTGACCGGTGACCCGGTTTATTAGAGAAATTAGGCCAAAACCCATAAAAGCCTGGTAAAAAACTGAGAGAAAACCAAAGAACAAAAAACCTAGAAAAAAGCCACTAGGAACATACACGACATCAAGGAACATCATCTGAGCCAGATACATAAGTACCAAGGCCCAAGACGACCAAACGAAGCCTCATGGACTAACATTATCTTATGGAGAAGCACCTGCAAGGCTCACTTTCCACTTCCCGATGCCCGCCAAAGCACACAATGCCTCGATCGCTTGCGGTGAGAGCGGCTTCTTGTACATGCCCAGGTACGCCTACATTTTGAGCTCCGTGCCTTCAACTTTGCTCACTTCTAGCAACTCACCAAAAGCCGCCGACAACATATGTTGTGCATGCTTGGCCGTCGGGGTGTTGCACACACCATTTCTCTTTTCTAGGCGCCCACTTTGCCGCTCTGACAGAGAGGCACCATCTTTCTCCAACTACAAAAGCACCGGTGTCCCAAGCAAAGGGCGAGGAACAACACGACTTACTGAGTAAATCCTCCAGAGAAACATCACACCTCTCCCCGTCATGAGGCTCTACCTCAATGGTAGGCATGTCGAAGGCCTTCATCATGCGTTGCACATTGGAACCAGATGGATCCTCACCCATTGAGCAATAGATGTGCAGGGGGGTGCACATCAATTGTCGAGGTGTAGCCACTAATGCAGGGAAGCAAGATCAAAACCTTGGAGCACATGGCGTCGTCAAAACTTTTAGAATTTGAAGTTCTAGTCACTTTTTATTCACGTCTTTCCCCGCATGTCACTAACCTCTTCATTGTCATCTTCCGCCATGCTTCATCCCACAATTTGCGGTTTGCCTACCTATAATGGTTTTTTCCCATAGTGTTTTCTTCTCTTTGTGTTGATACCACATGATAGGTACGAGGGTGTCCCAATCTTTTGATGAGAGCACGATACTTGATTTGGATGGAGAACTTTGATGGCCCGACTACACTTAAAACTAGACGATGCACTTTAGCAAAAACTAAACCGGTCTCCTTGGGGTTATTGACCATGGCAGAGCATTACCAACCTGACCACAAAGGTTATTCCTGCAGGCAATCAAGAGCATACAAGAATATGACAAGGGCAACCCGGATATTGCGGATATAGATGAAATAGTTGGTGAATTGAGGTTTCGAAAGATGCGTAGTACAAGATGTCTCGTCGACTCTCATCTATATGAATGTGTGTAGCAACATTAAAACTAAACCAAAAGAAATGTTGCAAGGCTGGTCTATCTATATAAGACCAAGGATGGCTACCAATGCCAAGGGGGCGGATACAAGTCCTTGGACCTAAGTGGGTGTGACGCAATGCCTTCTGACCAAGTTTTTGTGACATCATCATACTGTTTTGGAAATGTTCTTCACACTAAAATGGAATTTTGAGGTGTGACGATACCGCTAGAAAGTGCACGAGCTCAAGTTTATAAAAAGTCTAAGATCACCTAATTTGAGTCTAGATGTGATAGTTCTCATTGTTTGAAGTCATGCATGCGCTAGTAATTCGAACCAGAGTCCAGAACGTGTGAAACATGATATGTAGCTTCTCTTGGACCCAAAGTAACGAGGGAAAAATTCTTATACGACACTAAAGTATGTACCTTTGCTTGACCATCAAGTCTTAACGAAATGTATAGTTTTGGTCATATCCCGTGATGTCCACATCAAGCGCCATCAAGGTGCTCGAGAAATACCTTCGTCATCAATATGCTCCGGTGAGCGTTCTATTTGCTGTCCTCCTTTATATGTGGCTTTGTAAGCCATTGTAGGTACAATCTTGCGGTGAGGAAGTGGTTCAAGGTAATTATGTATATAGGCAGGCTTTGCCCTAGATCTAGTGTGCCGCGGGCCCTTTAGCCGATGGGCCCAACTATTCTTCAATGAGCGAGTGGTCATTGGATGGTGGAAGGTAAGGTGGACTAACTGGATGTGGGCAAAGAGTGCGAGACGAAGTCGGACGAAGGCCTTATCTCCGACACTAGCTGGCAACGACAACACGATGACACCGCCGGTGTCACTACCTTCTTGAAGGTGTTGCTTTAGTGACGTGCTTCATTCTCCTTCCTGACCCTGTGATGCGGGATAAACCTAAGACCCGTTCTCGGGTCAAACGATGGTGAGGCTCTATCGTGTCCCTCTTAGGGCATCATCCTTGTAGTCAAACAAAGCGACGAGTGGCGAGTGTGTTGGGATGATGCCTGCCTCAGTGTCATCGAACGTATTTTCGTAGTAACTATGATGAGAATAATGTCGCGGTTGTGGTAGTCGGCTACTCAACGTGTCCCCAAGGTCGTCATGGCTAGTTTGTTGTCGTGGAATCGTAGTTCCGACGGCATCTGTGCTGTGACAACGACACGGGTGATCTTTCGCGGCACCAAGCTTGCATTTTTCTACTTTGTAGCCCACTTTCAAAATTGGAGCCACCTTGCTGCCAGCGCATATGACCGACTATTTGGATTATCTTAGCGTGGTTTCATAGATCTGCTTACGTGAGGGCTTCGTCGGAGGTCGTTTTTTTATGCAATCACATCCTCTTGCTCGAAGAGTGATGAGAATGGCGCTTGTGTGCAACCTAAGCAATGTATTTCTTCTCGACGGTGTGCACGGTGTATCGATCTGTTGCGAGCCAGGTCGGCTGTGCATGTCCCAGAGGCTGTCATGTTCCACGATGCCCAGTGTACAAATACACATAAGAATGCTACTCTCTTCGTAAACTAATATAAGAGCGTTTAGATCATTAAAGTAGTAATCTAAAGTACTCCCTCTGTTCACTTTTATAAGACCTTGAAGACATTCCAGACAATGTATAAAACAACCCATTTTGAGCTGCCTGAAATGACTTACAAAAATGAACGGAGGGAGTAGTAGTAATATAAGAGTAGTTTACCGAGGAAGTACTACTGTTTTCAGGAAAAAAATCATGCAATAAAACTTTTGCGGTTTTGCCTCCGAAGAAATACTTCACGCTCCACTCTCAACGTTTGAGATTCCCACGCACGAGCTCAGAATTAATGGATCACCGAGTCTGTCAGATCACCCAGCCCCAGAACACTGAACACACCATGCAGAACCCAAGGCGACCCAGCAGCCCCTTAATCTTCCTTCCCACGTCGTGCGTCTTCAACCCCTCGCCGGGACGGTTCGATTTGCACTGGATGGGACTCCACACCTCACGCTTTGCCGGTTCTTGTCACTCTCAAACACACACCCGTAGCCGTGGCCTTGCTCTCGCGGGTGAAAAGGAATGGCGCCGCCGGTGGTGGAGGTGGCGCCTGTCGTGGAGGGGAAGAAGGTTGGCCGGGTGAAGTGGGTAAAGCATTATTCCTCTTCGCAGAGCATCCTGATCGTCGGCGACGGTGACCTCTCCTTTTTGCGGGCGCTCGCCACGGCCTTCGGCTCCGGAGATTGCATCGTCGCCACATCCCTGGACTCCTACAGTACGATATCCTTTCCGATTTGACGTTTTCTCTTACTGCTCGATCGTACATATGGTAGTGAGTAGTGATGTTAATTAGTGTGTTTATTCAAAAAAAGGTTAATTAGTGTGCCTTTGTGGTCGTTTCTATGCTAGTACTAATTTATTCTCCCTTGCGCCAATTCTTGCTGGCAATCACGTTTGATGTACAGGTGATCTAATTGGCATGTATAGCCAAGCGGAATCAAATGTCAAGGAGCTGAAGAGGATGGGCGCCACGGTCTTGCATGGCGTCGATGTGAAAAACACGAAGAAACACGTTGATCTCAAGTTTACTCGGTTCGAACGGATTATCTTCAATTTGCCCCATGCTGGGTTTATAGGAGAGGAGACTCAAGCGCATATGATCAGGTATGGGTACCCTCCCGCTGTTTTTTTTTCCAGTCAGGTCATCGTAATATATGTACCATTTGCTGATAATCTTTGGTTAACTCCTGGATTTCTGCCGTTACTGTCATGACTTTCTTCTTTGGACTTGTAGCGCGCATCAGGTGCTGGTGAGGAGGTTCTTCCGCAATGCAAGCCATCTTCTTCATCCTGACGGTGAGATCCATGTTAGCCACAAGACAGGGGAGCGTTACAACAGATGGGAGATTGAAGAGCTGGCCTCTGAGTTTTCACTTGTTATGTTCAAGTCGCTCGTCTTCCGGAAGGAAGATTACCCCGGATATAACCAGAAGAGAGGAGATGGCGAAAGGTGTGACCAAGAATTCCCTCTGCGTAATGGCTGCACTTTCATGTTCTCGCTCACTCCCTCTGTTTTTTCGTTGGTTCTGTGACTGGGGACTGGAGTCTGGCTCAGTAAGCTGCCTCCCCGTTATTCCAGCCTTTGAGCTGCTCTGTCTGCTGTCCATTAACAGTATGAAAGATATTTTTTATGTGGTGATGAGAACTGCCTACGCTACTCATGTTCTCTTGTGTGGAGCAGTTTGCATGTGCCTTTCTCGTGGTTTCTGTTCTGTTCGAACATTTGCCTGGATAACTTTTTTTCTGGACCCTGATAAGTGTCACATGTGTGCCACGAAACAATTCCGCCATGACGTTTTTTGATAGCAACTTAGTTACCTGGGCAATTTTAGTTGTGAAGCATGACAACTTTCTGTTTGGATGGCAAGTTTCAGTGTTTTTAAGTTTTTTATGACAATTTTAGTTGTAAAAACGTCAAGGCGGTTTTACTTCGTGCCACATGTGTGACATTTTTCATTTGGGTTTCTTTTTTGAGGGAACCTCGTTGAAGGAGACAAGTTCTTGCATTGCATTCTGAAAAAGAAAATTAATTCACTTTACACGAAAAATTGGACCCGGAAACCACACAAAACTTAGCTAACCATGGGAAATGGGATCACTGAGCAAAAATACAACTCCATGTCCACACAACCTAGCTAGACTAGGACTGGAGCACCCCCACAAGAAGCGAACATGCAACACAAAGCACAACTCTCGTCGCGACCTCCACGAGAACAACAAACTACTCCCTCCGTTCCTAAATACTTGTCTTTCTAGAGATTTCAACAAGTGACTACATACGGCGCAAAATGAGTGAATCTATACTTTAAAATATGTTTACATACATCCGTATGTTGAGTCCATTTGAAATGCCTAGAAAGACAAGTATTTAGGAACGGAGGGAGTAGAAGGGAAGCAAGTTTGGGCCTCGACAAATGCACGGAGAACAACAAACTGCATAGCCTGCGATGCTCGGTCATTGACCGCACCCGAAGCCGCCAACATCCAAAAGGATACTGCCAAAGCCAAACGCCCCAACCTAAGGAATGACGCCAAAGAGAAAACAAGTGTTTTTGTGTTTTGTACGCCACACATGGGGCTGCCTTGTATTCACAATATATAGGAGTACATGCCTTGGCAATCAAGGTAAATCAAAGCAAATCCTCAGCCGAATCAGACTACAATATTCGGTGGGATATTGTGCTAGTCTCCTATTATATGTGATATGAACAAAAGGTATACGTTAACATCCCCCTCAGCTTGTGCGTCGTACAGAAGCAAGCATAAGCTGGAGTGAAACTCAGAGAAGAGTTGTGAGGGCAATCCTTTTGTCATGATGTCAGCGTACTGATGCGAGGATGGCACATGAAGAACCCGGACCTCACCAAGCGACACCTTCTCCCGAACATAGTGGATGTCAGTCTCAATGTGCTTGTTGCGACGATGCTGGACCGGATTAGAGGCCATGTAGACAGTACTAACATTGTCACAGAAGACAACTGTGGCAGACGTCAGAGGGCGATGAAGCTCACCAAGAAGCTGACGGATCCAACAACACTCAACAACAACATGAGCAACCGCGCGATAATATGCCTCGGCACTGGAGCGAGCTACGGTGGTCTGTCGTTTAGACGACCAAGAGACAAGGTTATCTCCGAGATAGACGCAGTAGCCAGACGTAGAGCATCGAGTATCAGGGCACCCAGCCCAATTAGCGTCAGAGTAGGCTGTAAGCACTGTGGAGGAGGAACTTGAGAGGTGCAAGCTGAGGTCGAGGGTGCCCTTTATGTACCGGAGAATGCGCTTAACCAAGTGCATATGAGGCTCTCGGGGTGCATGCATGTATAAATAGGCCTGCTGAACTGCGTGCGCGATGTCCGGTCGCGTGAGTGTCAAATACTGCAAAGCACCGACGTAGCTCCGATACTCGGTGGGATCGGAGAGAAGAGGGCCATCCCGAGCCGAGAGCTTGCACTTGGTGTCGATAGGAGTAGCGGAGGTGTTACAATCAACCATGCCGACGCGGTGAAGTAACTCCAAGGCATACTGTTGCTGAGAGAGGACCATGCCCGAGGATGTCCGAGTGACAGAGATGCCAAGGGAGAATGACAGAGCACCAAGGTCGGTCATGGCGAACTCTGTGTGGAGCTGCTGTGTCAGGTGTCGGAGGAGCTGATCCGTCGATGCAGTGAGAACAATGTCGTCCACATACAATAAGGGGTAAGCGAGATCGGTGCCGCGCCTGTAGATGAAGAGAGACACATCCGACTTGGAAGCGACAAAGCCAAGCCGATGTGCAAAGAGGGCAAACCGCTGGTACCAAGCGCGTGGGGCTTGCTTAAGGCCGTAAAGAGACTTGTGCAGGCGACACACGTAGTCCGGGCAGCGAGCGTCAACAAAGCCGGGAGGCTGCTGGCAGTAGACCTCCTCGTCAAGAGTGCCATGGAGAAAAGCATTCTTGACGTCGAGCTAGTGAATCGGCCACGACCGAGAGACCGCAAGACTGAGAACGATGCGGATCATCGCATGCTTAACAACGGGACTGAGTGTCTCATCGAAATCAATGCCCTGTTGTTGAGAATAACCTCGTACCACCCATCGGGCCTTGTACCGGGCAAGGCTGTTGTCCGAGTGGAATTTATGTTTGAAAATCCACTTCCCTGAAACAACATGAGCACGAGGAGGACGTGACACAAGAGACCACGTCCGGTTAGTGACAAGAGCATCAAATTCCTCGGTCATAGCACGACGCCAGTGCGGGTCATGGAGTGCACCCCGGTATGTTTTCGGAATAGAAGAGGGAATGGAGTGAGTCGCGGAGAGATTAAGACGATCAACGGGCTGGAAGAGGCCACGTTTAGCACGAGTTACCATGGTGTGAGTGTTGGACGGGGAAGGGGACCGGTGCACCACGACCGGCGGGGATGGACTAGTGGACGCTGAGGAGTCAGACGGCGTCGGGCTAGGAGCGACCGCGGGCGTCGTCGTGCGTGTGGAAGGAAAGGGCGGACCAGGAAAAGAACTGGGCCGGTCCGTCGTGGGAGTAGATGGGGAGCCACCATGCATGGCGGGTTGTGGATCGACATGCATGGCGGGTTGCGGGTTGGCACGCATGGCGGGTTGCGGGTGAGCGGGAAAGCCAGGCGGATGGCTGGGAAGTGAGCATGTGGAAGAGCCGGGCGGGGTGCGGGCTGATGGGAAGTGGGTTGGTGGGGTGCTCGCTGGTGTGGTTCGCCCCGGTGTGGAGGGCGCAAAGCTCTTTTTACCGGTGCCGGGATGTACCGGGATATGTATTTCACTCATTTCTTTAGATTTGCATGCGATGTATTTTCTGCACTAGGACCCATCATATGTCAGATGAAGGAGACATGCATGCGTGACCATCTCTGGCTGACACACAAGTACTTATGAAGCACGCATGCATTTTGCTTTCGCTTTGATAATTTCAATCACGCATATCTTTTAATCTATAGTTTTATTTTTAATTTTTTTATTATATTTGAACTCCCAGGGTCAAGACCTTTACAGCAAGATCATTCTTGGATATATTTGAAACATGTTTAAATTTCAACGTTTCAACTCACTTATTTCGTTGAATCTATTAATTCCGTGTGGGAAATTTGTTTTTCATTTTAGTGAATTTATTTTGAAATGAGCTAAACTTGTATTGAGTGAAATTAGAAATGAGCTAAAATAATTTTGAAATTAGTTTTGTAATGGATGAAATATAGTATTTCAATATAATTTTTGAGTGAAATATTTTCAAACGTGTGAAATATGTTTATTGAAATGATTGAAATTAATTTTTATATGAGTGAAATATCAGTTTTGCAAGCGCACAGTGAAATTAGTTTTGAAATATATCTTTTGTAATGAGTGAAAAAGGTATTTTGAAATGAGTGAAATATAGTATTTCAATTGAATGAGTGTAATGTGTTTTCTGGAATGAGTGAAATTAATGTGTTTTTTAGTGAAATAATTTTACTGAAATCGAAAACTTAAATTTGTGAGGATGAGTAAACAAATATTCAAAAGAAACCTATTTCAAAAGAAATAGCAAGAACAAACCTATTTCGTAAGAAATATGTGAAATAACCCATTTTTATAAGAAATGTGATGAAATATATTTAGTGAAATGATTCAAATCAATTTTTATATGAGTGAAATATCAGTTTCGCAAGCGCACAGTGAAATTAGTTTTGAAATATATCTTTTGTAATGGGTGGACAAGGTTTTTTTTAAACAAGTGAAACATAGTTTTTTCAATTTACTGAGTGTAATGTGTTTTCTGAATGAATGAAATCTATCTTTCATAAATGAGTGTAATGTGTTTTCTAAAATGAGTGAAATCTATTATTTGTAAATGATTGTAATGTGTTTTCTGAATCTAGTGAAATGTGAAACTGATTGGAAGGTTTTTCGAAACTAGTGAAATGTGAAATTGACTGAAATGCTTTCTCTAAAATGAGTGAAACAGTAAAATTCAAACTAGCCAAAGTGCATCCAAGATTGATCTTGTTTTAAAGGTCTTGTCGCGCTGAATTCAAAAATATATAATATTTCAAAACTGGATATTTAGTTCAAAAGTTATCAACCTTTTAAAATATGGCATGGAAAATAAAGTGCAAGTATTTAATACGTGCATGCAGCTCGTTCATCTGCTCAATCTCTCACCCTGCCACCTGACAAAAGGTACTGCTGTGGACCTCGCCCAACCTTGTATATGTGTTTGTATAAGATTCGTATTGCTAAAAAGGAGAAACAAAAGCATAGTGGGGTCTACCAGCCACAGCAATCTCAAAGCAACGTTTGTGGTAGATTCTTCACCGGTACATCCCGCCACCGGTAGAAAAACTTATTCGGTGTGGAGGGGTTGGCATGCACATGCACGTTGGGTAGGACAGGACTGGATGGTGTGTGTTGTGAAGCGACCAAGTCAACAAGGAAATCAAGCTCGACCAAGGGGTTCGTAGGGCGTTGGGCAGAATAGGAGAAAGGAAAAATCGTCTCGTCGAATATGACATGACGAGAGATGATTACTCGACGGGTAGATATATCTACACAACGGAAACCCTTGTGGTTAGACGGATATTCTAAGAAGACGCATGCAGTTGACCGAGGTGCGAGTTTGTGTTTGGCTGTAGCGTATTGGTTGGGGTAACATAAGCAACCAAAAACACGAAGAGCGGCATAGTTTGGCGTGGCGTCGTAGAGATGAACATAGGGAATTTGAAAGCCAATGGATTGTGAGGGGCGGATGTTGACAAGATATGTTGCCGTGGCGAGAGCCTTGGCCCAGTAGGGCGGCGGCATGGAGGATTGGAATAGGAGGATGCGAGTGACATCATTGAGGGTGCGAATGGCACATTCGGCCTTACCGTTTTGGGCGGACGTGTAGGGGCACAAAAAACGGAGGTGAATGTCGTGAGTCGAGAAAAATGAGGTGACCGTGGAGTTGATAAACTCAGTCCCATTGTCAGCTTGCATGGAAACAAGAGGACGTGAGAATTGGGTGCGAATGTAAGCAACAAAATTAAGAAGAATCGCCATGGTATTAGACTTTTTCCGGAGAGGAAAGGTCCACATGAAATGAGAAAAATCATCAACGATAACAAGATAGTACTTGAAATCGGAATTACTCAAAAGTGGAGAAGTCCAAAGATCACAATGAATCAACTTAAATGGTTCGACGCTTATGGAAGTAGACCTAGCGAAAGGCAAGCACATGTGTTTGCCGAGTTGACAAGCATGGCAAACATGCATGGCTGCTTTATTACATGAAATAACAGATTTCTTATGAAGGTGGGACATGGCGTCACGTCCCGGATGACCTAAGCGACGGTGCCAAAGCTCGGTGGAGGTGGTGGCGAGGAGTCCATGGGCGTGGTGGTTGACGACCGATGATGGGAAGATGTAGAGGTCTCCGAGACTATTGCATCGAAGAATCACGGCCTTGGTGCGAAGATCCTTCACAGAGAAACCGAAGGGGTCAAATTCTATAGAACAAAGATTGTCAATTGTGAAGTGACGAACTGAAAGTGAATTCTTGACAATATGAGGGACAAGCAAGACGTTGCGAAGGAAAAGAGAACGAGTCGATGAAGGTATAGATGTGTGTCCAGTGTGTGAGATGGGCAAGGTGGAACCATTGCCCACGGTGACAACAGAGGAGGAGGGAGAAGGTGTGAGATGTTGAAGCATACCGGGGTCAGAGGCCATGTGTGCCGTGGCTCCTGAGTCCATTACCCACTCACCGACTGTCGATGGAGTCGTGACATTATTCAGGGCAGCGAGAAGGGCGGAGCAGTCCCACGTCGCGGTGCCGCCGTATGCAAGAGTTGGCGGCGGATTGCTGCCGAAGGCCTGGCCGTGCAACGGGGCCAGGGAGGTGAACGCCTGGGCTGGCGGGAGAACTGGAGGCCGGGAGGCCGGCCCCGGCACTGGGCCGTGCTGCTGGGGGCGTCTGAAGGTGCTGGGCCTGCCCCGTATATGGATTGAAGCAGACCCAGGGACCGACAGAGGAGGAGGCCCCGCGCTGGAGACTCCCGTCATGGGAGTTGGAGCGGCCGATGTTGCCGCCGTTCCCACCGCCGACACCCTTCTTCTTCCGCCAGTTTCCGTCGTTGCGGTTTCCACCGGAGGAGCCACCCCCAGAGCTGTAGCCATGCCGAGCGCCGTCGTTGCCATGCCGAGCACCATAGCCGTGGTGAGGACCAGAGGGGGTGGAGCCGCTGCCGCCGTGCGGAGGCGCACCACCATAGAGAGCCGTCTGGGTCCCGAGCGCAGTGGAGTTCGCGAGCTGGGTCTCGCGGAGGGTCAGCAAGGACCACGTCTGGTGGAACGACGGAAGGGGATTCTGCATGGTGACGATCGTCGTGATGTCCGAGAAGTGCAGATTGAGTCCATGGAGGTAGTTGAGGACAAGAGTTTGGTCGGAGACGGGGTGCCGACGTTGCTGAGAGCATCCGAAAGGGCCTTGAGGCGATGACAGTAGGCTGTGATGGAGAGGTCACCTTGGATGAGACCTCGGAACTCCACCTCAAGGTAAATAGCTCGAGTCATATGATTGTCCAGAAACAGGTTGGTGATGAGCATCCATGCTTTGTGGGCGGTCTGATCCTCCGCCATGATTATGTCCAGGATTTCATTGGAGATGGACCCGTAGAGCCAGGACCGAATGACGTAGTCATCGCGAGTCCAGTCCGGCGTGCGGTCTGCCGCGGCGGTGACGACGTTGACGTGAGGGAGCAAGTCATACTTGCCAAGGAGGACGCGAACGAGTATCCGCCACTTGGTGAAGTTCGAGGCATGGAGGTTGAGCGTGACAGGCACATGAGTGCGCACGCTGGTGACATGCACTGCCAGAGAGGCGGAGGCAGGCATAGCAGCGGTGACGAAGGTGCCGGAGATGGAGTTCATGGGTGCGAGCAAGGTGGAGGAGAGGCTGGGGCTGGTAGCTGATGCGGTGCCTGGGATGGTCGACATGAGCTGGAGGCGAGATTGAATCGGTGGTGAGCAGCGATGGGGTTGGAAGAGGCCGGGTCGAGTTGTCTGATACCAAGAAAACAAGTGTTTTTGTGTTTTGTACGCCACACATGGGGCTGCCTTGTATTCACAATATATAGTAATACATGCCTTGGTAATCACGGTAAATCAAAGCAAATCCTCAGCCGAATTAGACTACAATATTCGATGGGATATTGTGCTAGTTTCCTATTACATGTGATATGAACAAAAGGTATACTTTAACACAAAATGACATCGATATCTGATCCAACAGAACTGGATCAAGGTTTTCATCTGGAGGACCAGACCATGAAGGTTGGAGGATGGTCTAGTCTCCACGACGATTTCATAAAGATGGGGATGACACCGAAGAGCACCGCCATCCAGTGGCGGAGCTACAACAAGGCTGAGTAGGCCATGGCCCGCCCAGTCCATGAGTTTTATCTATTGTATACCTACTGTTGGGCCATGCAAAATAAGCCCAGCTATGTATTTCCTTCAGCCGGCCCACCCAACCAATTGGGCCAAGCTCCGCCACTGCCGCCATCGCTGACGTCGATAAGGTCCGCGAGACTTTTGTTCGGAGCACCACTGTCGTCGAGCTGCTGTGAGGACAGCCCGCCGTGCCACGTAAGAGCCACACCCTTAGGATAGTCATAGTGGGAGTAACTTAGCTAGTAACACAGCACACTTCAAGAAAATTTTGCTTGTGTGGCAAGTAGTTAATGAGAAGTAGTAACATAATATGTTACTGTAACATAACGCTTCCCAATACAAGATGAGTCTATAAACTAATAAATGAAGCCATCTATGACACTAGTACTATGTTACTTTGCACTATGAAGTTAGAGGGTGCTTGGATACGTTTTAGTCTCATAACTAAAAGTAGTGGGACTAAAACTTGCTAGCCTCACCCATGCTTGGATCCAAATACTAAAGAGACTAAAAATCAAGTTAATGAGCATTTATTATCCTTCAAACCCTCCAATCCAGAACTCGCATGTGTTAAAGGAGAGGAGTTAAATGAGGAGAGAGAGGACTAATCCATATTTTAGTAGGGGTACCCCTGACTAAAATTTTTTAGTCTCAACACTAGTTTTAGCCCCTTTTAGTCCGGGATGCTTGGAACTTTAGCCTCTTAAAAAGACTATTTTTAGTCAGACTAAAATAAGTCCCTTGAATCCAAGCACCCTCTTAGTAACTTCTATTAGTGTCATATGCATGACACTAGTATAAGTTACTCCCCAATATGACCAGCCTTACCTGAAGAACCATCGGTCGTCCAGCACCGCTCACACGACCAACACCACCTATCCCTGGAAACGCCACTCGACTACCTCCCACCGTTGCCCACACGCGTACATCCAATCTTGAATGCCCCAACCAGCACCAACTCTGGCGCAACATCTCGCTTGCCCACTACACACATGATCAGAGCAGCCAGAACTAGCAACAATGCACCTCCGCTAGCCTAGAGTCGCTGCTCTGGCGTCAAGCATGCACCACCTGACGGAAAACCTTATTTGACACGCGTTGTGTCATATAGTCGGGGCCTCGCATAGGGGCACCATTAGGGGACCTAGACACAGTGGTTTGTTTGCGAGCACTCCATGAGATTAAATTACTGCTCAGAAAAACTGCAAATCCTCCTGTTGATCTCCTATCATCAGGACATCCTGCCCAATCTGCATCCGAAAAGGCACTTACAAGCATGGAGTCTGACTTCCCAAGTTTAAGTCCATGACTGCGTGTTGCTTGGAGATATCTAAGTATTCTTTTCACCGCTGTAAAATGCACACTAGTAGGAGCATGCAAGAACTGACAAACTTTGTTAACAGAGTATGAAATATCTGGCCTAGTCAATGCCAAATACTACAAAGCCCCTACAATGCTTCTGTACTTGATGGAGTCCTCTGCGCCAAGCATCTCTCCATCATGAAGAGACAATTTTTCAGAGATAGATATAGGTATAGATGATGGCTTACATCCTTTCATTCTTACTCTCCGAAGTATATTCTGAATACATTTTTCTTGTCACAACATAATTCCATCTTGTACATTTTTTACCTCAATCCCAAGGAAATAGTGAAGGTCGCCTAAATCCTTGAGTGCAAAGTCCATGCACAGATCCTTGAGAAGAGCTTCAACTGCTTTGGATGACGAGCTTGTGACAACAATATCATCAATATACATAAGCATAAAATAGTGACACCATGGCGATGATAAAGGAACAATGAGGTGTCCCCCTTTGAAGGAACAAAACCAAGAGATTGAAACTTTGAGGATAGCTGAGAGTACCAAGCTCTAGGTGCTTGCTTCAGCCTATACAAGGCCTTGTCAAGTTTGCAAACATGCTGCTTGTTCATACCCAAGGGGTTGCTTCATAAAGACTTCCTCTTCCAGAACACCATGCAAAAACGCGTTCTTCACATCTAGTTGTCATATACACCAATTTCGAGATATTGCAACTGAGAGAATTAATCTAATGGTGGCAGCCTTCACTATAGGACTAAAAGTCTCCTTGTAGTCAATTCCATACCTCTGTTTAAACCACTTGGCAACCAGACGCGCCTTATACCTGTCAATACTACCATCAGACTTTCTTTTTACCTTGAGTACCCATTTGCAGTCAATCACATTCCTACCCTTGGCAGGAGGAACCAAGTGCCAGGTTTTGTTTTTCATGAGAGTAGCATACTCTTCATCCATAGCATCCTTCCACTTGGAGTCACCAAATGCTTCTCCTAGATTTGTTAGTTCACCTGTAGCACAGAAAGATCCCCAACAAATGCAACCATCCTTATACTTTTTAGGTTGAGAAATGCCACTCCGCGACCTGGTGTGTGCTCGCGTAGGAGGAAGCGGAGGAGGCTGAGCCATATGTTGTTGAAGACGATTGGACGCAGAAGACACAGCCGAGGAGTTAGCCGCAGAAGATCCCCCGTGCGTCTTCTATAGCGGATCGGATTCTGCATGCAGCGAGCCACCGAACGCAGAAGGCGCCTCCTCTCCAAAAGCGACAGGTGGCGAGTCCTGGCTGGGCTGTGGCGCACAACCGCCTAGCCTTGTCGCGACGCCAGACCCACGTGCGGGTGTCTCGCCCAGTTCCGCCCGCTAATGGGCTGAGGGAGGCCGACCAGGCCCACGCATGGTGGACCCACCTGGTCTATCTGGCGCTAGCGTAGATCCCATCAGGGATCCGTCTGTTGGACCTGCGGTGCGGGATCCCGAGGAGATACTCCCGCCAAGATCAGCTCCGGGATTGCGGCCTGGATTGTCTGCGCCAGTTTCGCCCATGTGATCTGTTTGCTGCATGAAATCAAAGGAATTGCCGCCTATTTCCTCGCCAATTTCCTGCATACTTCTAGCAGAGCTTTGTGCATGAGCATTAGACATTGAGATATGATCATCAGGACCTACTACACCCCCGGGAACATAGGCTGGTGAAGGAAGGAGGTGCGATGGAAGAAGGACAAGTTCCTTGCGAAGTTGTGCATCGGCATTTGGATGAAGGTGTGCAAACGAAAAAACATGCTCATCAAACACCACATCACGAGACACATAAACCCGTCTAGTAGAGACATCTAAGCACTTGTATCCTTTGTGAAGGCTACTGTACCCCCAAAGCACACATTGTTTGGACCGAAATTCAAGTTTATGTTTGTTGAAGGGACATAGGTTTGGCCACACCGCACAACCAAAAATGTGAAGGAACGAATAATTTGGTTTAGTGCCAAAGAGATGCTCAAGTGGTGTTTGGTTGGAGATAACTCTACTAGGAATACGATTTATGAGGTAAAATGCCGTGAGAAATGCCTTATCCCAAAACTTCAAAGGCATGAAGGCACGAGCAAGAAGGGAGAGGCCAACCTCTACAATGTGTCTATACTTTCTTTCAGCAGAGCCATTCTGCTGATGGGCATGGGGGCAAGAGACATGGTTGGTGATGCCAATGTGTTCAAAAAATGAGTGAAGTTTTTGGTATTCACCCCCCAATCGATTTGCATAGCACGAATTTTGCAATCAAAAAGATGTTCAACATGCTTTTGAAAGAGAAGGAATTTCTCAAACACATCAGAATTATTCTTGAGTAAATAAACCCAGCTAAATTTACTGAAATCATCAATGAAGCTCACATAATATTTTTGCCTGTCTACAGAAATTGGTCTAGGACCCCGCACATCTGAAAAACAAGCTCTACTGGAGCTTTCGACTCACTAGTAGACCTAGAATAAGGATGTTGATGGCTCTTGGCCATTTGACATGCATCACAAACCAGATGATGATCTTGTTTATTTGACACTGGAAGACTAAAATCATGAAGAATTTTCTGGACCACCGGTAGCGAAGGATGCCCTAAGCGTTTGTGCCATTGTGAAGTGGATGGTTTTGCAACGCCTAGCACTTGACGATGAGAAGCACCATGACGACCGGAGACGGGAAACAAGCCATCCCTACTCTTGTTTTGAAGAATGGTGCTCCGAGTGGCCCGATCCTTGACAAAGATAATTTTAGGGTAAATCTCAAGAAAAGCATGATTGTCTTTCATAAGACGATGAGCGAAAAGTAAACTTTGGTCGGCTTGTGGAGCATGGAGGATGTTGTTCAGTGCTAAGGAGGAACCATTAGGGGTAGTAAGAACTGAATAACCAATATGTGCAACATCCATACCTTGACCACTCGCTGTGTGGATTTTTTTCGTGCCGGTGTAACGATCAAGAATGGCAAGCTTCTCCAACTCTACTGTCACGTGGTCCATAGCGCCGGTGTCAAGATACCAATTGGTATCAACTCTATAGGAGTGATATGCATTGGCGGGGCGATGTCCTCCACCACCTCCGCCTCCTCGCCACTGCCGCCTCCTGCGGGGTTGCAGACGTTGTTGTTGAAGTTGCGATCAAAGCGTTTCTTACAACGCCATGCGCCGTGCCCTTTGAGCTTGCAGATCTCGCACTTCTCACACTCGCAGTCACCGCGGTCACCGTGGTCACCATCGCCTTGCCGTGGCCCACCTCCTAAGCCACCGGGATTATCAGAGTAGCGGGCGCCCGCGTTGTTGTTGCTGTAGCCGCGGGAATTGCCTCCGCCACCGTTGTTTTCGCCACCCCTGTTTTCACCACCCCTTGGGTTGCCGCGACCTCCACCCCTTGCCGCCAGATTGGTGGAGTGGAAGACAGTGTTCTGGGCGGTGACGCGAGCTTCAGCCGCCAGCAACAGGGAGAATAGCTCGCTGAGACTGATCGGCTGTTCGGTGGGGGTGTGGGTGGAGATGGCTGAGACGAATCCGTTGTAGTCGGCTTTGAAGGAAATATGCCCTAGAGGCAATAATAATGTTATTATTTTATTTCCTTATATCATGATAAATGTTTATTATTCATGCTAGAATTGTATTATCCAGAAACATAATACTTGTGTGAATACATAGACAAACCAAACGTCACTAGTATGCCTCTACTTGACTAGCTCGTTGATCAAAGATGGTTATGTTTCCTAGCCATAGACATGTGTTGTCATTTGATTAATGGGATCACATCATTAGGAGAATGATGTGATTGACATGACCCATTCCATTAGCTTAGCACCCGATCGTTTAGTATGTTGCTATTGCTTTCTTCATGACTTATACATGTTCCTATGACTATGAGATTATGCAACTCCCGTTTACCGGAGGAACACTTTGTGTGCTACCAAACGTCACAACATAACTGGGTGATTATAAAGGAGCTCTACAGGTGTCTCCAAAGGTAAATGTTGGGTTGGCGTATTTCGATATTAGGATTTGTCACTCCGATTGTCGGAGAGGTATCTCTGGGCCCTCTCGGTAATGCACATCACATAAGCCTTGCAAGCATTGCAACTAATGAGTTAGTTGCGAGATGATGTATTACGAAACGAGTAAAGAGACTTGCCGGTAACGAGATTGAACTAGGTATTGAGATACCGACGATCGAATCTCGGGCAAGTAACATACCGATGACAAAGGGAACAAAGTATGTTGTTATGCGGTCTGACCGATAAAGATCTTCATAGAATATGTAGGAGCCAATATGAGCATCCAGGTTCCGCTATTGGTTATTGACCGAAGACATGTCTCGGTCATGTCTACATTGTTCTCGAACCCGTAGGGTCCGCACGCTTAAGGTTTCGATGACAGTTATATTATGAGTTTATGCTTTTTGATGTGCCGAAGTTTGTTCGGAGTCCCGGATGTGATCACGGACATGACGAGGAGGCTCGAAATGGTCGAGACATAAAGATTGATATATTGGAAGCCTATATTTGGATATCGGAAGTGTTCCGGGTGAAATCGGGATTTTACTGGAGTACCGGGAGGTTACCGGAACCCCCCGGGAGGTATATGGGCCTTAGTGGGCTTTAGTGGAAGAGAGGAGAGGTGGCCAGGGCTGGGCCGCGCGCCCCTCCCCCTAGTCCAAATAGGACAAGGAGAGGGGGGCGGCCCCCCTTCCTTCTCTCTCTCTTCTTTCCCCCTTCCCGAATCCTATTCCAACTAGGAAAGGGGGGAATCCTACTCTCGGTGGGAGTAGGACTCCTCCTGGCACGCCCTCCTCCTGGCCGGCCGCACCCCCCCTTGATCCTTTATATACGGGGGCAGGGGGCACCCCTAGACACACAAGTTGATCCACGTGATTATATTCTTAGCCGTGTGCGGTGCCCCCTTCCACCATAATCCTCGATAATATTGTAGCGGTGCTTAGGCGAAGCCCTGCGACGGTAGTACATCAAGATCGTCACCACGCCGTCGTGCTGACGGAACTCTTCCCCGACATTTTGCTGGACCGGAGTCCGGGGATCGTCATCGAGCTGAACGTGTGCTAGAACTCGGAGGTGCCGTAGTTTCGGTGCTTGATCGGTCGGGCCGTGAAGACGTACGACTACATCAACCGCGTTGTGCTAACGCTTCCGCTATCGGTCTACAAGGGTACGTAGATCACACTCTCCCCTCTCGTTGCTATGCATCACCATGATCTTGCGTGTGTGTAGGAATTTTTTTGAAATTACTACGTTCCCCAACAGTGGCATCCGATCCTAGGTTTTATGTGTTGATGTTATATGCACGAGTAGAACACAAGTGAGTTGTGGGCGATATAAGTCATACTGCTTACCATCATGTCATACTTTGGTTCGGCGGTATTGTTGGACGAAGCGGCCCGGACCGACATTACGCGTACGCTTATGTGAGACCGGTTCTCCCGACGTGCTTTGCACATAGGTGGCTTGCGGGTGACAGTTTCTCCAACTTTAGTTGAACCGAGTGTGGCTACGCCCGGTCCTTGCGAAGGTTAAAACAGCACCAACTTGACAAACTATCATTGTGGTTTTGATGCGTAGGTAAGATTGGTCCTTGCTTAAGCCCGTAGCAGCCACGTAAAACTTGCAACAACAAAGTAGAGGACGTCTAACTTGTTTTTGCGGGGCATGTTGTGATGTGATATGGTCAAGACATGATGCTAAATTTTATTGTATGAGATGATCATGTTTTGTAACCGAGTTATCGGCAACTGGCAGGAGCCATATGGTTGTCGCTTTATTGTATGCAATGCAATCGCGCTGTAATGCTTTACTTTATCACTAAGCGGTAGCGATAGTCGTGGAAGCATAAGATTGGCGAGACGACAACGATGCTACGATGGAGATCAAGGTGTCGCGCCGGTGACGATGGTGATCACGACGGTGCTTCGAAGATGGAGATCACAAGCACAAGATGATGATGGCCATATCATATCACTTATAATGATTGCATGTGATATTTATCTTTTATGCATCTTATCTTGCTTTGATTGATGGTAGCATTATAAGATGATCTCTCACTAATTATCAAGAAGTGTTCTCCCTGAGTATGCACTGTTGCGAAAGTTCTTTGTGCCGAGACACCATGTGATGATCGGGTGTGATAGGCTCTACGTTCAAATACAACGGGTGCAAAACAGTTGCACACGCGGAATACTCAGGTTATACTTGACGAGCCAAGCATATACAGATATGGCCTCGGAACACGGAGATCGAAAGGTCGAGCGTGAATCATATAGTAGATATGATCAACATAGTGATGTTCACCAATGAAACTACTCCATCTCACGTGATGATCGGACATGGTTTAGTTGATTTGGATCACATAATCACTTAGAGGATTAGAGGGATGTCTATCTAAGTGGGAGTTCTTTAAGTAATATGATTAATTGAACCTAAATTTATCATGAAACTTAGTAGCTGATAGTATCTCGCTTGTTTATGCTTGATTGTAGATAGATGGCCCGTGCTGTTGTTCCGTTGAATTTTAATGCGTTCCTTGAGAAAGCAAAGTTGAAAGATGATGGTAGCAATTACACGGACTGGGTCCGTAACTTGAGGATTATCCTCATTGCTGCATAGAAGAATTACGTCTTGGAAGCACCGCTGGGTGCCAGGCCTGCTGCTGGAGCAACACCAGATGTTATGAACGTCTGGCAGAGCAAAGCTGATGACTACTCGATAGTTCAGTGTGCCATGCTTTACGGCTTAGAATCGGGACTTCAACGACGTTTTGAACGTCATGGAGCATATGAGATGTTCCAGGATTTGAAGTTAATATTTCAAGCAAATGCCCGGATTGAGAGATATGAAGTCTCCAATAAGTTCTATAGCTGCAAGATGGAGGAGAACAGTTCTGTCAGTGAGCATATACTCAAAATTTCTGGGTATAATAATCACTTGATTCAATTGGGAGTTAATCTTCCAGATGATTGCGTCATTGACAGAATTCTCCAATCATTGCCACCAAGCTACAAGAGCTTCGTGATGAACTATAATATGCAAGGGATGAATAAGACTATTCCCGAGCTCTTCGCAATGCTGAAAGCTGCGGAGGTAGAAATCAAGAAGGAGCATCAAGTGTTGATGGTCAACAAGACCACTAGTTTCAAGAAAAAGGGCAAAGGGAAGAAGAAGGGGAACTTCAAAAAGAACAGCAAGCAAGTTGCTGCTCAAGAGAAGAAACCCAAACCTGGACCTAAGCCTGAAATTGAGTGCTTCTACTGCAAGCAGACTGGTCACTGGAAACGGAACTCCCCAAGTATTTGGCGGATAAGAAGGATGGCAAGGTGAACAAAGGTATATGTGATATACATGTTATTGATGTGTACCTTACTAATGCTTGCAGTAGCACCTGGGTATTTGATACTGGTTTTGTTGCTAATATTTGCAACTCAAAACAGGGACTACGAATTAAGCGAAGATTGGCTAAGGACGAGGTGACGATGCGCGTGGGAAATGGTTCCAAAGTCGATGTGATCGCAGTCGGCACGCTACCTCTACATCTACCTTCGGGATTAGTATTAGACCTAAATAATTGTTATTTGGTGCCAGCGTCAAGCATGAACATTATATCTGGATCTTGTTTGATGCGAGACGGTTATTCATTTAAATCTGAGAATAATGGTTGTTCTATTTATATGAGTAATATCTTTTATGGTCATGCACCCTTAAAGAGTGGTCTATTCTTATTAAATCTCGATAGTAGTGACACACATATTCATAGTGTTGAAGCCAAAAGATGCAGAGTTGATAATGATAGTGCAACTTATTTGTGGCACTGCCGTTTAGGTCATATCGGTATAAAGCGCATGAAGAAACTCCATACTGATGGGCTTTTGGAACCACTTGATTATGAATCACTTGGTACTTGCGAATCGTGCCTTATGGGTAAGATGACAAAAAACACCGTTCTCCGGTACTATGGAGAGAGCAACAGATTTATTGGAAATCATACATACATATGTATGTGGTCTGATGAATGTTGAGGCTCGTGGCGGATATCGTTATTTTCTCACCTTCACAGATGACTTAAGCAGATATGGGTATATCTACTTAATGAAACATAAGTCTCAAATGTTTGAAAAGTTCAAAGAATTTCAGAGTGAAGTTGAAAATCATCGTAACATGAAAATAAAATTCCTACGATCTGATCGTGGAGGAGAATATTTGAGTTACGAGTTTGGTATACATTTGAAACAATATGGAATAGTTTGGCAACTCACGCCACCCGGAACACCACAGCATAATGGTGTGTCCGAACGTCGTAATCGTACTTTACTAGATATGGTGCGATCTATGATGTCTCTTACTGATTTACCGCTATCGTTTTGGGGATATGCTCTAGAGATGGCCGCATTCACGTTAAATAGGGCACCATCAAAATCCGTTGAGATGACGCCTTATGAACTGTGGTTTGGCAAGAAACCAAAGTTGTCGTTTCTGAAAGTTTGGGGCTGCGATGCTTATGTGAAAAAGCTTCAACCTGATAAGCTCGAACCCAAATCGGAGAAATGTGTCTTCATAGGATATCCAAAGGAAACCATTGGATACACCTTCTATCACAGATCCGAAGGCAAGACTTTTGTTGCTAAATTCGGAAACTTTCTGGAGAAGGAGTTTCTCTCGAAAGAAGTGAGTGGGAGGAAAGTAGAACTTGACGAGGTAACTGTACCTGCTCCCTTATTGGAAAGTAGTACATCACAGAAACCTGTTTCTGTGACACCTACACCAATTAGTGAGGAAGCTAATGATAATGATCATGAAACTTCAGAACAAGATACTACTGAACCTCGTAGATCAACCGGAGTAAGATCCGCGCCAGAGTGGTACGGTAATCCTGTTCTGGAAGTCATGCTACTAGATCATGATGAACCTATGAACTATGAAGAAGCGATGGTGAGCCCAGATTCCGCAAAATGGCTTGAAGCCATGAAATCTGAGATGGGATCCATGTATGAGAACAAAGTATGGACTTTGGTTGACTTGCCCAATGATCGGCAAGCAATTGAGAATAAATGGATCTTCAAGAAGAAGATTGACGCTGACGGTAATGTTACTGTCTACAAAACTCGACTTGTCGCAAAAGGTTTTCGGCAAGTTCAAGGGATTGACTATGATGAGACCTTCTCACCCGTAGCGATGCTTAAGTCTGTCCAAATCATGTTAGCAATTGCCGCATTTTATGATTATGAAATTTGGCAAATGGATGTCAAAACTGCATTCCTGAATGGATTTCTGCAAGAAGAGTTGTATATGATGTAGACGGAAGGTTTTGTCGATCCAAAGGAAGCTAACAAAGTGTGCAAGCTCCAGCGATCCATTTATGGACTGGTGCAAGCCTCTCGGAGTTGGAATAAACGCTTTGATAGTGTGATCAAAGCATTTGGTTTTTTACAGACTTTTGGAGAAGCCTGTATTTACAAGAAAGTGAGTGGGAGCTCTGTAGCATTTCTGTTATTATATGTAGATGACATATTGCTAATCGGAAATGATATAGAATTTCTGGATAGCATAAAAGGATACTTGAATAAGAGTTTTTCAATGAAAGACCTCGGTGAAGCTGCTTACATATTGGGCATTAAGATCTACAGAGATAGATCAAGACGCTTAATTGGACTTTCAGAAAGCACATACCTTGACAAAGTTTTGAAGAAGTTCAAAATGGATCAAGCAAAGAAAGGATTCTTGCCTATGTTACAAGGTGTGAAATTGAGTAAGACTCAATCCCCGACCAATGCAGAAGATAGAGAGAAAATGAAAGATGTTCCCTATGCTTCAGCCATAGGCTCTATCATGTATGCAATGCTGTGTACCAGACCTGATGTGTGTCTTGCTATAAGTCTAGCAAGGAGGTACCAAAGTAATCCAGGAGTGGATCACTGGACAGCGGTCAAGAACATCCTGAAATACCTGAAAAGGACTAAGGATATGTTTCCCATATATGGAGGTGACAAAGAGCTCATCGTAAAAGGTTATGTTGATGCAAGCTTTGACACTGATCCGGACGATTCTAAATCGCAAACCGGATACGTGTTTACATTAAATGGTGGAGCTGTCAGTTGGTGCAGTTCTAAACAAAGCGTTGTGGCGGGATCTACATGTGAAGCGGAGTACATAGCTGCTTCGGAAGCAGCAAATGAAGGAGTCTGGATGAAGGAGTTCATATCCGATCTAGGTGTCATACCTAGTGCATCGGGTCCAATGAAAATCTTTTGTGACAATACTGGTGCAGTTGCCTTGGCAAAGGAATCCTGATTTCACAAGAGAACCAAGCACATCAAGAGACGCTTCAATTCCATCCGGGATCTAGTCCAGGTGGGAGAGATAGAGATTTGCAAGATACATACGGATCTGAATATAGCAGACCCGTTGACTAAGCCTCTTCCATGAGCAAAACATGATCAACACCAAAGCTCCATGGGTGTTAGAATCATTACTGTGTAATCTAGATTATTGACTCTAGTGCAAGTGGGAGACTGAAGGAAATATGCCCTAGAGGCAATAATAATGTTATTATTTTATTTCCTTATATCATGATAAATGTTTATTATTCATGCTAGAATTGTATTATCCGGAAACATAATACTTGTGTGAATACATAGACAAACCAAACGTCACTAGTATGCCTCTACTTGACTAGCTCGTTGATCAAAGATGGTTATGTTTCCTAGCCATAGACATGTGTTGTCATTTGATTAATGGGATCACATCATTAGGAGAATGATGTGATTGACATGACCCATTCCATTAGCTTAGCACCCGATCGTTTAGTATGTTGCTATTGCTTTCTTCATGACTTATACATGTTCCTATGACTATGAGATTATGCAACTCCCGTTTACCAGAGGAACACTTTGTGTGCTACCAAACATCACAACATAACTGGGTGATTATAAAGGAGCTCTACAGGTGTCTCCAAAGGTAAATGTTGAGTTGGCGTATTTCGAGATTAGGATTTGTCACTCCGATTGTCGGAGAGGTATCTCTGGGCCCTCTCGGTAATGCACATCACATAAGCCAACTAATGAGTTAGTTGCGAGATGATGTATTACGAAACGAGTAAAGAGACTTGCCGGTAATGAGATTGAACTAGGTATTGAGATACCGACAATCGAATCTCGGGCAAGTAACATACCGATGACAAAGGGAACAAAGTATGTTGTTATGCGGTCTGACCGATAAAGATCTTCGTAGAATATGTAGGAGCCAATATGAGCATCCAGGTTCCGCTACTGGTTATTGACCGGAGACGTGTCTCGGTCATGTCTACATTGTTCTCGAACCCGTAGGGTCCGCACGCTTAAGGTTTCGATGACAGTTATATTATGAGTTTATGCTTTTTGATGTACCGAAGTTTGTTCGGAGTCCCGGATGTGATCACGGACATGACGAGGAGTCTCAAAATGGTCGAGACATAAAGATTGATATATTGGAAGCCTATATTTGGATATCGGAAGTGTTCCGGGTGAAATCGGGATTTTACCAGAGTACCGGGAGGTTACCGGAACCCCCCGGAGGTATATGGGCCTTAGTGGGCTTTAGTGGAAGAGAGGAGAGGTGGCCAGGGCTGGGCCGCGCGCCCCTCCCCTGCTAGTCCGAATAGGACAAGGAGAGGGGGGCGGCGCCCCCCCTTCCTTCTCTCTCTCCTCTTTCCCCCTTCCCGAATCCTATTCCAACTAGGAAAGGGGGGGAATCCTACTCCCGGTGGGAGTAGGACTCCTCCTGGCGCGCCCTCCTCCTGGCCGGCCGCACCCCCCCTTGATCCTTTATATACGGGGGCAGGGGGCACCCCTAGACACACAAGTTGATCCACGTGATTATATTCTTAGCCGTGTGCGGTGCCCCCTTCCACCATAATCCTCGATAATATTGTAGCGGTGCTTAGGCGAAGCCCTGCGACGGTAGTACATCAAGATCTTCACCACGCCATCGTGCTGATGGAACTCTTCCCCGACACTTTGCTGGATCGGAGTCCGGGGATCGTCATCGAGCTGAACGTGTGCTAGAACTCGGAGGTGCCGTAGTTCCGGTGCTTGATCGGTCGGGCCGTGAAGACGTACGACTACATCAACCGCGTTGTGCTAACGCTTCCGCTGTCGGTCTACAAGGGTATGTAGATCACACTCTCCCCTCTCGTTGCTATGCATCACCATGATCTTGCGTGTGCGTAGGAATTTTTTTGAAATTACTACGTTCCCTAACAGGTTTCGGGAAGGAGACCTTGCAGGATGTGGTCGATGACGTCGTCTTCATCCAGAGGCTTGCCGGCAGCTGCCAGCTTGTCGGAGATGCTGACCATCTTGGTGAAGTAGGTAGCGGCGGTCATGTCCCCTTTGCGAGTGTGTTCGATGGCGGAGCTGAAGGAAATATGCCCTAGAGGCAATAATAAAGTTATTATTTATATTTCCTTATATCATGATAAATGTTTAGTATTCATGCTAGAATTGTATTAACCGGAAACTTAGTACATGTGTGAATACATAGACAAAACAGAGTGTCCCTAGTATGCCTCTACTTGACTAGCTCGTTAATCAAAGATGGTTAAGTTTCTTGACCATAGAAATATGTTGTCATTTGATGAACGGGATCAAATCATTAGAGAATGATGTGATGGACAAGACCCATCTGTTAGCTTAGCATAAATGATCGTTTAGTTTTATTGTATTGCTTTCATCATGACTTATAAATGTTCCTCTAACTATGAGATTATGCAACTCCCGAATACCAGAGGAACACCTTGTGTGCTATCAAACATCACAACGTAACTGGGTGATTATAAAGATGCTCTACAGGTGTCTCCGATGGTGTTTGTTGAGTTGGCATAGATCGAGATTAGGATTTGTCACTCCGATTGTCGGAGAGGTATCTTTGGGCCCTCTCAGTAATGCACATCACTATAAGCCTTGCAAGCAATGTGACTAATGAGTTAGTTGCGGGATGTTGCATTACGGAATGAGTAAAGAGACTTGCCGGTAACGAGATTGAACTAGGTATGATGATACCAACGATCGAACCTCGGGTAAGTAACATACCGATGACAAAGGGAACAAGGTATGTTGTTATGCGGTTTGACTGATAAAGATCTTCGTAGAATATGTAGGAACCAATATGAGCATCCAGGTTCCGCTATTGGTTATTGACCGGAGATGAGTCTCGGTCATGTCTACATAGTTCTCGAACCCGTAGGGCCCGCACGCTTAACATTCGATGACGACCGGTATTATGAGTTTATGTGTTTTGATGTACCGAAGGTAGTTCGAAGACCTGGATGTGATCACGGACATGACGAGGAGTCTTGAAATGGTCGAGACATGAAGATTGATATATTGGTAGGTTATGTTTGTGAAGGAAGTATGCCCTAGAGGCAATAATAAAGTTGTTATTTATATTTCTTTACATCATCATAAATGTTTATTATTCATGCTAGAATTGTATTAACCGGAAACTTAGTACATGTGTGAATACATAGACAAACAAAGTGTCACTAGTATGCCTCTACTTGACTAGCTCGTTGAATCAAAGATGGTTAAGTTTCCTAACCATAGACATGAGTTGTCATTTCATTAATGGGATCACATCATTAGAGAATGATGTGATTGACTTTGACCCATTCCGTTAGCTTAGCATTTGATTGTTTAGTATATTGCTATTGCTTTCTTCATGACTTATACATGTTCCTATGACTATGATATTATGCAACTCCCGAATACCGGAGGAACACTTTGTGTGCTACCAAACATCACAACGTAACTGTGTGATTATAAAGGTGCTCTATAGGTGTCTCCAATGGTACTTGTTGAGTTGGCATAGATCGATATTAGGATTTATCACTCCGATTGTCGGAGAGGTATCTCTGGGCCCTCTCGGGAATGCACATCACTATAAGCCTTGCAAGCAATGCCACTAATGAGTTAGTTGTGAGATGATGTATTACGAAACGAGTAAAGAGACTTGCCGGTAACGAGATTGAACTAGGTATTGAGATACCGACGATCGAATCTCGGAAAGTAACATACCGATGACAAAGGGAACAACATATGTTGTTATGCGGTTTGACCGATAAAGATCTTCATATAATATGTTGGAACCAATATGAGCATCCAGGTTCCGCTATTGGTTATTGACCGGAGATGAGTCTCGGTCATGTCTACATAGTTCTCTAACCCGTAGGGTCCGCATGCTTAACGTTCGATGACGATCGGTATTATGAGTTAATGTGTTTTGATGTCCCAAAGGTAGTTCGGAGTCCCAGATGTGATCAAGGACATGACGAGGAGTTTCGGGTGATCTCGGAGAAAACCAGAGTGCCGGTGGGGTTACCGAAACCCCTCGGGGACTAATGGGACTTGATGGGCCCTAGTGAAGAGAGAGAGGGGCCGGCCAGTTGAAAGTGCAACTATCCCTAGGTGGTTTTGGTAATTCCTAACAACATATAGCTCATTGAGCTAATGTTATTTCAAGATTAATATCTCAGGAAAGCTCAATGATTGGCATGGCATGGATGAGAAAAGTGGACCCCTCAAAATGCTAAGGACAAAAGGATTGGTTCAAGGTCAAAGCTCAAGACTCTACATTTTCTATTTTAGTGATCCAAGATCACATTGAGTCTATAGGAAAAGCCAATACTATCAAGGAGGGATGAGGAGTTGCTTAATGAGGCTCTTGCTCAAAGTGCTTAGTGATATGCTCCAAAGCCCTCAACTACTTTCTCACATCCACATATGACCTAAACCAAAAGTGAAACTCGGCCCCACTGATTCTTTCTATCCGGCGCCACCGAGTTCAGATGTCATAGCCACTGCCACAAACCCTAGGCAAATCAGTCTCACCGATAGGGATCTCGGTCTCATCGAGATGGGATTGTAATCTCTCTATTTCCCTTCGTAACGTTTCGGTGTCATCGAGATGAGCGATCGGTCCCACCAAGACTGCAATGTAAACTCTCTGTCTCCCTTTCGTAACATTTCGGTGCCACCGAAATGAGTGAATCGGTCCCACCGAGTTTACCTAACCAACTCTCTGGTTAGCTTATTACCAAAATCGGTCTCACCGAGTTTGTGTAATCGGTCTCACCGAGATTACGTTATGCCCTAACCCTAACCATATCGGTCCTACCGAGTTGCATGTTGGTCCCACCGAAAAATCCTAACGGTCATTAGCTTTGCTGAATCGGTCCGACCGAGTTTATCAATTCGGTCCCACCGAGATTGGCAAGTTGTGTGTAACGGTTAGATTTTGTGTGGAGGCTATATATACCCCTCCACCTCCTCTTCATTCGTGGAGAGAACCGTCAGAACAAACCTACACTTCCAACTTACTTTTTCTGAGAGAGAACCACCTACACTTGTGTTGAGCCCAAGATATTCCATTCCTACCATATGAATCTTGATCTCTAGCCTTCCCCAAGTTGCTTTCCACTCAAATCTTATTTCCACCAAATGCATATACTATGAGAGAGAGTTGAGTGTTGGGGAGACTATCATTTGAAGCACAAGAGCAAGGAGTTCATCATCAACACACCATTCACTACAAAAAAAATACACCTCCGTGACGATACGTGTTTGTCACAGTAGGTCGCGTTTTCTGTCATGTATGTACATCCATGACGATTTTATGACAGAATCAAGATAGTCATACCTGTGCTGTCGTAGAAGTGTTCCATGACATTACCAAAATTATCATCACGGAAGTGTCCACTTCCATGACGATAAATCGCACGTCACAGAAGTGCTTTCGTCAAGGGTGACTGACACGTGACATCCACTGTAACGGAACGCCGTTAAGCTATCGGGTCGGGTTTTGGATCCGATAACCCATTAACAGCCCCGACCAATGGGGATTTTCCACGTGTAAAATCATCATTGGCTGAAGGAAACACGTGTCTGCTCATCGCTGGGACAGATGTCATCCACTCATTGGACAGAAGGCGCCTATGATACGTCGACACATGGCACGGCCCAACAGAGCCCCATTCCTGTGAAAAGGCCGGCCCGTTTGACTTGGTCAAAAGGTGGCGGGCTGGCCCATGGAAAGCCTGTTAACGGCCTGTTCACATATAGCCCATTTATAGCCCGCTAACCCAAGGCCCATTACGCCCTATTCAAATTAGGCCCAGTAGCATCATCTAGGCCATCCAATATGATTCCAGCCCGTTTTCACTTCCGGCCCATGTATGGCCCATGACGTCTTTCGGCCCATATGAGGCCCTATGTAACTCTTGGCCTATTAACGACCCGTGGTGAAACTGGCCCGTAATGAACAATGTATCACTTTATACCCATTAATGGCCCGTTATTCCGTTGGGCCGTTTCCAGCCCATGTTATCTTTCGGCCTTCTCAGAGCCCATTTATTCTTGGGCTATTTTCCAGCATTCGTTTACTTACGGCCCATTACTGTCATTTTCTGCTTGTGGGCCAAATTCAGCCCGTGGTTATAGTCGGCCCGTTTGTGGTCCGTTAATACGTTGGGCCATTTTCATAGCGTCATCAAATATGGCCTATTAACGATGGCCCGTTATGGTCGGCCCATGAACGGACGATTCCAACTCTAGCCCGTTTACGACCAGAATGCGGTCTGTTTGGCCCATGTTTGGCCAATCGATCATACGGCCCGTATAAGGCCCATTGATGATACAGCCCATAGAAGGCCATTGTTTCTACGGCCCGTAGAAGGCCCACTGTTTCTACGGCCCGTAGAAGGCCCACTGTTTATACGGCCCATAGAAGGCCCACTGTTTATACGGCCTGTAGGAGGCCCAGTGTCACTACAGTAAATATTAGCCATGGTTATTGTGGCCTAGTTTTAAAAAATAGGTTATTGCAGCCACTAGCAAACCGCAGAAAAAGAACTGCACTGACTACAAGCGAACAAATAAACAAGACAACAAGGAAATAAATAAGCAAGCAACTTACACTAGGCTATCACGGCTATTACACATATTACATCCACTGGGCATCAAAGTTCGCCACCAGTGCAAATATAGGGAACACAGCAGCATATAAACGCCGCAACAAAACAAGTCCAGAACTGAAACCACTTCAGAAGAGCTCAAGAAACAATATCCTGGGTAGCCATATAATGCTGGCAAGATGCTTAGCAAGCTTATTAACTTTCTCTTATTTGGCGCTTAAGTCCTCCAGCGCTTGCTGTTGCACCAGAAAGTATGCATCTGAATTCTGCAGGCACTTCCTCAGTCCTTCGGCTTCCTGTCACATAACATCTGATCGATGTCTTTCAATTTGAAGTTGAGACTCAAGAAGCCGAACTGATTCAGGCAACGAGTTCGAAGAGCTGGTGCCAGCAGTGGTAGCCAGTAACTCGAACACTACATCAAGACAGGACTTTGGGTTGTCTCAGTGTCTTCAATATAGTTTTTATCAGCTTTCTTGGAGACCAACAGGGATGTCTCACTATCTTGAACCTTATCTGCATTACTTCCTTTACCATTGCATAACAGTGTACTCTTCTCCAATATTTTATCCGTGTTCTAAAAGAGAAACAAACAAACACATCTCAGGTTTACAATGTAGTATATGAAACTCATTTTGGTAAACCAATTCAGTAGTAAGGTGGATAGGATAACAACATGAAACAAACATATATCTATGTAGTATGGTCACTATATGCTCTATATCATTCTAGTTTATGTTGCCAAATCAAGATAGATACAGTTCGAATCATATCTATTTAAGACAAAGCAGCATAGACAGAATATAAGTGTGGGAAACTACACAGCAATAACAACACTTGTAATGTGCATGGCATGAGAACATAACTGTTTATTCAATTGAAACTGAAATCAACATAGAGCAAGTTACAATAGCAAATAGCCAAACACGTTGAAGAAACATGTTTAAAACATACCTATTGCGCCTTTGGAGTTTCAATTGCATCCTTCAAATTTGAAATTAGTTGGTATCAGTAAATACAGTGATGCAAGAGCAAAGTAGTATGAACCATAGCTACGTAACCTGACCTGGGAACAATTCTTCTTCTGCTTTAAGCGTTGACTTCGGGTTCGGAGTGGGAAGAGCAGCAGCGTGAGCGAGAGCTAAAGCAGCAGCAGCTCCTACTGATGTGGACGTCGCCGCTGAGGGAGCGACGCCGTGGAGGAAGTGGCCGGCGACGCCGCCATGGATGGAGCCGCACCGTGTCGGCTCGGGACCGAGCGCCGGCAGCACCATGAGATCGAATCAAGAAGAAAATGCGGCGATTAGTGTACAACCTCTTTGGTGGCGCCGATTAGGCCGCAGCTTCATCCGAGGAAACGGTGATGATGATGCTCTTCCGGTGGTGCAGGTGAAGACGGCAGTGTGGGAATGGAGGTGGCGCGAAAGACGAGGGGAACGTCGGGGCATCTCCTTGGAGGTGGAGGACGGGGTGGCTGAACCGGCGGGACGATGAGATCGACGACGGATCCTCATCCGGTACGATGGATGAGGGACGTCGAGGTGTTGCTGTGGACGACATCGTCGAGGAAGAGGCTCCGACTGGGTGGCGGATGGAGCAGGGTGTGGGGTTTCGTCATAGGTTTTCGCGGCCTCGGTGTACGAATGGGTGGGCGGATGGGATGGCAGTGGGGAACCATGGCTTAGAGACGCACTTGTCTGAAATGTGGGGTAAGTTATGAAAGTACCCCCACCGATTTGGGGCGGTTCTTTCGGTTCAGGAGTACCACGGGCATTTCGCGTGTCGGGATTTCACAGGAGGTGGGAGTTTTCGCGCGCGTTGTAATTTCGGAATAGCAAGGCGTGGGTTAATATGGAGGGAGTTGTCGGAGCATAACGATACAAAGACATATCTTAAATATTTTGGGCTAACAAGGCACGGGTTGAAGAGGCGGGAGTTTCGCAGCACGATAGACAGAGACGCTAGCTTGAATTTTCGGCGTAACAAGGCGCGGCTTGAAATTTTGGGAGAACAAACTTAATGTGTACCCAAAAAAAGATAATTTGCACCTCAACACGCACAACACACACACAAACACCATTTAGACTAGAGTAAGGTACACGTGCATTGCACACATGAGATTTGGCAACCAAATTATGAATAAATACCACATTATAGCATGCAAGCTTTGAGTCATATATGCATGATGTAGATGTTCGTTTAATTCTTATAGTTCATTTCATTCAAAATCATCTAGTTTTTATAAGAAAGCTAATCTATTTTAAGATTCATGGAATTGTGCGTCGTAAGACATAAAGTAAAAACAAATAATGGCAAATCATGTAGAAAAGCATTTGGGAAATTATGATACGAAAGATTCTAGAACAAATAAGAAGTGCTTGTGTTTTGATGTTTGTGCATTACGCTTAAGTTCAACCATGGAGTCTTCTAGATTATACATGTGGCGAAATCTGGTGGAATCTAGATGATATCCAACGGCCAGCAGTGCTCAAATTTGCCATCTTTGGACCATCGGATTTGCCTGATCCAACGACCATCTTTCAAAGTTAAAGTTACCCGCACACAATATAAAAAAATATAAAATAATATATATATATATATATATATATATATATATATATATATAGGGGTATAGATATAGATATGTGATGCGAAAGCCGCCCATCATCTCCAATTAGAATAGTGTGTCCATGCACTGATGCGACGTGGCGAAATGATGTCTGCCATCGGTATCTCAAATTCAAATCAGTCTGACCTTGTTCAATGTGTATACATTACAACATGCTCGTTTCCAAACCACATCGCGCAGATCTCCGTTATTTTCATGCATGCATGGGTTTCAAACATCAGGATCTCTTATTCAAAATTTTGAATTCAACTTTACATTGATTATGACCTCACCTATTCTTTTACACCCACACAGTAGTCTTCTCTTTATAATTGTACCACTAACTTTCTCTCGTGCATGCATGCACACACACTACCAGTCGGCATTATCCATTGCACGCATGCAATCTTTTTCTTCAGGTCGGTCTCCCATGAAGGCACACACCCATACACATCCCCCTCTCCATCATATCGGGCATTCTTTATCTCTCACGCGTGCATGCGCAACGATCAATGTTCCTCTATGTATGTGTGTATATAGCTAGGTCTTTCATAGTTTTCCACACAAACCGATCAATCGATATATCCAGTGAGGTCTCACCCACTTTCCCACGTCCACATCGATCAATCTATACCTCTCTATATAGGATTAACATATATAGCTAATACACCCACATTAATTATATATCCAACGTCCCCCTCTCATCATCCATGCCTTCCGCTTCATCTCTCAGATGCGTGCACAATGGCGAAGACAGGAGGCAGTAAGGGCCCTCCCCCCTCCCCCCTAACATCACTATATATCAAGGCTAATATGAATGTGATCATTAGACAATTGCTGCTAAAATGGTTTAAGTTCATGAATTGACCCTCCTTGTAAAGGATTAGCAATGCTTGGCCCCCTAGCTCATTTATTTTTCATGGCTCCGCCACTGCGCGCAATAGCGCACGTGTTCGCCCCCTCTCTCTAAATATCGATCTCGCACTTGTGCATTCCTTCATAGTCTCCCTCCACTCGACCCCTCGCACCATCTTCTAGCCCCCCACCGGATTTTGCCACATGTACAATCTAGCAGACTCCATGGTTGAACTTAAGCATAATGCACAAACCTTAAAACAATAGTGGTTCTCTTTTGTTCTAGAATCTTCTGTATCATAACTGCCCAAACTTTTTTTCTAGTTGAATTGCCATTATTTGTTTTTACTTTATGCTTTACAACGCACAATTCCATGAATCATAAAATATATTAAGGGCTTCTTTGATTCAAAGGATTCACAAAGGAATTTTGGAAGATTCTAATCATTAGGAATTTTTCCTATCTTGGTTGTTTGATTCGTAGGATTGTAAACCATAGGAATTTTTCCATATGATTCATTTGCACTAGATTTCATAGGAAACATCCCATCCACTCAAACCTCTTTGAAAGAATTCTGCGTTTTTTCTATGCATAATCAAACACTCGTACAATCCTGTAGGATTCAAGAAGACATTCCACTATAATCCCATGTTTTTCCTATTCCCGCGTTCTTAGCTTTTTTATAAAAACTAATTGATTTTGAATGAGATGAACTATAAGAATTAAACGAAGGGCTACATCAGACATATATGACTCAGAGCTTACATGTTATAGTGTGGTATTTATTCATAATTTGGTTGCAAAATCTGATGCATGCAATGCACGGGTACCTTACTAGTACTTCGAGTATGTGCAAAACACGTAAATTAGAATACCAATGGCACGCTACACAGTGTCTCTCTTACAGTTCATGAAGCCACGTGGCACATGTGGATGCATTGTCGCTACCTCCTTGCGTGGATTGATCCAGTGACGTGTTGCTGGTTCCAGAAGAATGTACTCATCCTCCCTGAGCCATACTGGCGGTACATGCACGAAGCGAAGATGTGCACGCACGCCACGCACGCACTCATTCCCTCGCACGCACACGTGGGTACACGGGCGGACACAATTTTGTACCAAGATCCACCCCATGTGATAATTTGACGCGTGTAAAGTCGTTCACTTCATTGATGGTCAATTAATACAAAGCATGCAAATTGAGTGGACGTGAGGGCGGAAGAAAGACATTATTACTCCACTACGCGCATGCGAGTAGTTAAATCGTGGGTTGCTAGTAGTACTTCCATTCGTCTCCTTCGTATTTTGTGCCAATTTTTGACAGTAACATAATATTTACGCATTTGAGCAGTGTAGTACTTGAAATTTATGTTCCGCTAAACTCATCGAGAGCCGTTTCGGGCCTCGAAACCAAAACCATCAATTAATCTTTACCTTGTTCCCATCACATTCGAAAGCCTTCTCACACCTACTAGTACGTACCAAACCTGAACGTGTTCCCACTATGCAGGTATTAGTACTAGTGCTAGTACTTAGGTTATAAAAAGGGGAACTACCTAACCGAAAATTACTCTACCTTTCCTCCTCATAAGTGCTTCTTCTTTGTCCGTCGTTGCCATGGCCGGTGAGCAGAGCTCTAGGTCAAGAACTACTCATAACAAGGGAGCGGCAACCAAGGCTGCGGAAAAAAAGAGAGGGCTCGCCGCCACACAGAGACCTCGAAAGATCTCTCACGGGCAGGCGATGGCTCCCAGGAGCGCCCTAGCCGCGGAGGCGAACATGCCGAGCCGGCGGAGCTGGAGTCGTTATCCCTTGACGGCATGCCCGATCAGCTCAATAAGCACCTCAATAAGCAGGAGTTCATCCAAGGCTTGATGGAGTTGCTGAAGGAGAGCCTCGATGATATGCCCGCGGAGCTCAATCATCAGGGGGAGTTGACCACCGGCTTGGTGATGCTGCTGAAGAAGAGCATTGTCTCGGAGAAGAAGGCGACCGGTGAAATCCTGCGACTTCAGGAGGACAAGGCGAAGCTCTGCCACAAGATCGACCTATTGAAGGAGAAGAACGCCGGCTGGAAGAAGCTGCACGAGAATCGTAGTTCCTCAATGAAGATGCTGCAGGCCCTCATCATGGAACAGAAGGAGGAGTTGGCGAAGCTCCGCATCAAGCACCCGGCTGCTGTCAAGGTACATAATGCGGCCGTGGAACAGATGATGAAGGCTCGCGTCGAGAAATCCCACGTCATGGACAGAATGAAGAAGATGGCGGAGGAGACGCGCAAGGAGATGGAGGTCGTGGAGGCGATGAAGAAGCAGTTACGACTCCGCGGCGAATTAGATCATCTGGGGTGATAATCTTCCTTCTTCTTTTGCTCCTGTGTTTCATCTTTTGCTTTGGGTGTTTCGCCGCACGTGTCACGTTCTCTACGAGGCATGGATAGAACAATCTTTTTTTGAGGAAATGAATAGAACAATGCTAACAATGAGATGACTAGCAAATTAGATCATTTTTTATCGCCATATGGCACTGGGCTGCCGTGTTTCGTGCTCCTCCGTCGCAGTACTACTCCAGTGGAAAACTTGAGTATACCGCAAGGTTCTTTGCTCCTCCTCGATCAGGTCATCGGCGCATTTATACGGGGAGTCAAATCACAAGGCCCCGCCTTCCAGCAGCAATGAGCTGTCAAATCACAAAGGCCCTCGCCTCTCGTGAAACCGACCAAGCTAGACTGCCCCGCCCTCTAGCCTTTTAAAAAATGTATACTTTTGTACAACAATAGTATCGATGGATTGCGCCATGGAGCAAAACTTGAAATTAAAAAAAGTGGTACATATAGAGAGCGCTCGTCGCCAAATTATGCATATAGTACTATTAAAAAGGCTAGTCACAATAATGGTGTCCAGCACAACCCACCCCTCAAATAAAACTAAGAGGGTGCTTGGATAGTTTTAGTCCCATGACTAAAAGTAGTGGGACTAAAACATGCTAGCCTCACCCATGCTTGGATCCAAATACTAAAAAGGCTAAATCAAGTTAATGAGCATTTATTATCCTCCAAACCCTCCAATCCAGAACTCGTCTGTGTTAAATGAGAGGAGTTAAATGAGTAGAGAGAGGACTAATCCACATTTTAGTAGGGGTACCCCTGACTAAGAATTTTTAGTCTCAAGACTAGTTTTAGCCCCTCTTTAGTCAGGGGTGCTTGGAACTTTAGTCTCTTAAAGAGACTATTTTTAGTCAGACTAAAATAAGTCCCTTGGATCCAAGCACCCTCTAAGCATCTTGGAATTCTTTGACAAAACTAATCACCCTGAAATTCTTTGACAACTAAACTGCTGGCTATATGATGTTGGCCATATATATTGTACATATATAATGTGAAGAAACGAGTGGTAGTACTATACCAACTAAAAGATGAAATGTAAGAAATACTAGTATGTACGTACTGAAGAGTTAAAGTAACAAGAAGAAACATAACATAGTTCTGCTGGGGGCTCAGCACAACACACCCCTCAAATTAAATTAAGCACACCTAAAATTAAACTTTGCAACTATTCCGGTAGACACTGCATTAGAACCACCATGAGCAACGACGCTGGCACCTTACTCAGAGTCCTCGTCCACGTCCTCAACTTCGTCCTTGTCCCTCTTCCTCTTGACCGATACTTCTTTGCTTGAACCGCACACTTGGCTATTGCTCTTCATCCAACCCTTGCAGATAATGAAGCAAAGGTAGCCATCCATTGCAGCATAGTGGATGTGTTCTATATCTAGTACATTCCGCTGGCATGCATGACGATGAAACATGTATGGAGGTTTCTCCAGTTTACCGTACGAAGGATGAACCATGGCTCCTGCCAGGGTCAGCATTGAAGGCTGACGAGAGGACACCAGCCGATTCTTCTGGAGGTCGAAGGTGTTGCCTACAACGAGGCCTATCCGACACAGGACTTCTTTGTCGTTACCAAAGTCTACAGTAACGAATTTGACTAGGTTGCTCTAGAGGAAGTCCTTAAAATCCTGGCACTCAACGTCGGCATGGCATATGTGGTAGACCAAGCATAAGTCATGCACGCAAAACTGGATCACGGCGGGCTTCTTCCTCTCTTCGTCCTTTAGATCCTTCTTTGGTCCCAGGACTGTGGTGTACTCAACATCTAGCCCAGCGACCCACCCATCATCTGAGTCTTCGAACATGCGTCTGAAGCGAGAAAGGCATCCTTTCACCGTTGTGGAAGAACAGGTGTAGATGACGTCGAACTCATCGCCGGTGATGGTTCTAACCTTGTACTCACCGCCGATCGTGGAGATTTGGGACGCCATGGATTTGGGAGGAGGGTTAGGATTAGTGGAACTGCCGTAATGTGAATGGACGGGACGACTAGGAGCGAACCACCATATTATTGAAGGACGTGCGGGGACGAGCATGAGCGAATACCAGCGTGCGAACGGCAGGGTAGTGGCTGTCCATTGTCCCATGATCCCAGGGTCCCACCTGTCCAGCAGTAACTCACTGTCAAATCACACATCCCTATGTTTGCAGTAGCCTACTCCCTCGTCTTCTCGCGTCTCTGTCGAACCGACTAGGCAGAACTGCCCACCGCCTACCGCGCAGGAAAAGCCCCGCCCTCGACTTTTAAATAGTATACAGTATACTAATTTTGTATCCATGGATTGTGCCCGCGCCATGGAGCAAAGCGTCTATAAAACGGCGGTACACATGCACGGAGTATACAGCACGCCCGTCGCATTCGCGTCGCACCCGAGACGGTCGGTCGGTGTGGCACGCTGCTCTCTGAATGGAACGCGCGTTATATTGCGTTTGCACACACATGTGGGACGGCAATTGAGAACCGACCATAGGCACACTCCCCGGCCCCGCAAGTCAGGTGACTTAATAGAAGAGGGAGACGAGCGATAGTACTAGAGAAGTGTTGTACTACGTTGGTGCCTGGACGATCCCTGCAAGACACGGAAGATCAGTTCGTCCATGCATGTGACCAGACTCCAGCAGACACGCCTGGATTGGCTATCGTCTACATATCGTGCAGGTTGTGTTGTACATGGCTGTAGTTGTGGTGAAAAATCTAAAAAAAAGGTTTCTTGTCATCTCGCAAAATTAGGTGTCATGTGCTTCGGATCACTGCGAGGGTTAAACAGCGACAACTGAGTTGGGCTAGTCATTGGGGGCACATGCACGAACAGTGACTACTCGACAGCCATATAGGTCAAGCCGGCTATGTTAATTAGGACATCTATTGACGGACCCCTTTTCTACGAGTGTATCTTTAATTTGAGTTTTGTTCCTTGTCTAGTTTGTCCGTCGGGATTCATCTTGTCTCCTTTGGGCAGTGAGGTTATGATTTCTTGTCATGTGGCATTTTTTCGTGTTATATGTTATAATCCGGCGCTTCAGATCAAAATGACGACAACTGCGCCTTCGGGCCACGTGCTTGAGGAGGTGGTTTTGCAATGGAGAAGATCAGAAGAGGGAGAGGCGAGACGATGGTTTTGGAATGGAGATGATGGAGAGGAGAGGAGGTGGTTTTGCAATGGAGAAGATCAGAAGAGGGAGAGGCGAGATGGTGGTTTTGGAATGGAGATGATGGAGAGGAGAGGAGGTGGTTTTGCAATGGAGAAGAGGGAGAGGAGCGTGCGACAGCGATTTAGGATTGGACGAGAGGGCCGGCGCGCTGTGACTGGATCAAAATCGAAATCAATTTACCCTTCAATTAAGAAAGCGACCCCACATTAACTAGTCCCCCTTTTATTCTGGGTCATAATTGACCATGATTTTCGCACATAAAATATATGTTATATCTTGCAAAAATAATATAATTTGAAAGTACATTCAGATACGAACCAAACGATACAATTTTTGGTGACATGCATTGACATTTTGCTTGTCAAATACAGTACGTGGTCAAACTTTGACCCAAAATACGCAAAACAACAAAAAAATACTTCCAAGACCAGCGCCTCTCTTCCGCTCTTCTCCTCTTAAACCACCACCGTTCCTCTCCTGTTCCAATCTAAATGCAGCACCGCTCCTCTCCTCTTCCATTTCAAAACCACCGCCCATCCTCTCCTATTCCGGTCCAAAACCAACGTCGCTCCTCTCCCATTCTAATCCAAAACCAGCACTTCTCGTCTCCTCTTCCATTCAAAAACCACCGCCGGCGAGTGAAGGTGTTGTGGAGAAGTAGATCGATGGAGGAGTACAACCGATACGTGAGGATCGCGGACGGCGACCCTGTGAAGCTAGCCAGGATGTTGGAGATACAGTCTTGGTTTGACAACAAGGACCAACTAGCGGCGACAGCAACATCCATGGGCAAATATCTGCAACAGAGCGAAAAGGCGGCGATACTCCCGGAGGGAGTCGCGCCGGAGTACATAGAGCTGCTCCTCTGGGCCATGGAGCTAACAGATTCACCGAATCTGATCGTGAGGGAGCGGTGGTGGGAGTATCAATCCCAAATGGAGCATCCACCAGAGATTGAAGGATTGAGCATCTACAGGGTGTCGTTTGTGAGGGTGTCCTGCCAGAGCGAGCCGGTGGAGTCTTCGTCAACCGAACCCAACTACAAGAGGAGAAAAGCAGTTGGCCTGATGACGCTTCCCCGCCATCGTCTCCCTCGCCGTTCACATCGTCTCACGGGGCGGCTGTCTGCTGCTGAGGAATAGGAGGGGGCTGCCCTCCAGCCCAATAGTCGGGCAGGTTGCTAATTGTCAGGAGGAGCTTAGGGTTGTCAGTATTTGTAGGTTATGAATTGTGTTTTGTGTTGTGCATTTCGAGAGTACTTTCAGATATGAATGTCTTTTGAATTTCACATTTTCAGTATTGAGCATATGAAGTATTTTATGAATTCTAGAGATCTATTTTTAGCACTTAAAAAAATGTAGTTTCATAGGAGTATAAAAGTGCAGACAATGTGATTCTCAGAGAAGAAACTGCAAGTTCAGTTTCAGATAAGAAACTGCAACTTTTAGAGGCAGAGCATTTATATTAACACGGCCTTTTCAAACAGGGTTAACATCATGTTGGAAGTTTTATTCATGGTCGAAAATGGAACTACCAGCCAGTTAACATCATGCTGATCAACATTCATGCATAGCACTTCTTCATATGATGCATAGTCAAAATGCCCACACAATGTCGAGTGTGCGAAACACAGAGAAAACGAGGGACGGAGTTTTGGCAAGTGTTGGACGTGGTTTTGGGCTGCCCCGTCTAGGCTTTCATTTTTAACATGCGCAACCCACGACCTCGGATGGGAGGTCCATAGGCCTGTTATTATTTTCTTAGGACCGTCATGTATTGACCGGCCTATGGACCTCCCATCCGAGGTTTTATTTTTGGCAGCCCAATTTATGTATTTTTTGAAGAAAACGCAGAGGTCTGTTCTATTTTTCTATATAAGAATAGGAACGGTAGGTCCAACTTATGTTTCCCTTCTAACTATATTGTATATATTTAAATTATTTTATATGTTATTATATATTATTTTTATTGTCATCATATATTTAACAAATACTTAAATATGTAAGAAAACAATATCCCACATCTTATTAACATATAAAAATAATTTCTTAACAAATAAAATCCTGGATTGTTTTGGCACAAAAATCCTAGTGATTGTGTAGAAAAGCATGGTAAGATTTAAGGACGAATGTAATAATATCACTTATTATTTAAATATATTTATAACAAAATGCTCAGCCCCTTTTTATTTTTTGATAACATTGCTGGCCCAACCCGACATTATAATTAGAATCAGCCCAACAAAATCGTGTATTTTGAGAAAGTGCAAATGACCTGTAATTTTTTAGGAAATAAAATAAATGGGCCGCATGGACGCTACATTATTTGTTCACCCAGCCCAGCTAATGGCTGTAATTCAAAAAAAGAAGATCAAATTGACTGTAAATTCTACCACACAAAAAAAAGACTGTAAATTCTGAAAAAATGGGTTGAATACGTGCCACATTTTTGGAGGCTGAAATGTGGGCCAATAGGTCGAAGCCAACGCAAGTCGTTGTCAATTTAGTCAACAAATGATTCTGACATGTTAGCCGTTGGATTTACATCCAACGACCACCATCCATCTTTAATCTCTCGTCTTCTTCCTCCAGCGCTGCTGGGACCACCTCCCGCCTCCTGCTGCTAGCAGCTCTGCTTAGCACGCTTCGCTATGAAGCGCTACTCCACCGTTGGCCAGGCCATCCCTCCACCCCTCCACACCTCTTGTTCTTCTCCACCGACTGCCGAACCACACCGCACTAGAACCAGTTAACCCTCGTACACCTCTCCGTCTGCGACTCTACTCCCGCGTCTTCTCATCTCCGGCTCGTTGCTGTCCGGGGCCTCGCCATCGTCCACCACCTTGGATGTCCTCGGCGCGGCGTGGTCAACGTGGTCAACGAACGACACCATCGGAAGTAGACTGTGCGTGGAGAGGCTGACAGCTGGGTCCACGACCGCACACAAGGAAATGCCTCCTTATTACGCGCAAAATAATGATTCCTCCACCTGACATCTGGGACCCACCGGAAGGGCCTCTGTATTTCGTGAAAATAACGTGCCCCCCGCTGACATGTCAGACCCACCAGCTATCTTCGCACGCAAGGAAGTGCCTCCTTGTTACGCACAAAAAAAATGAATATCCCCCCTGCCAGCTGGAACCTAGCATAGTGGGAGGCTGACTTGTGGGCCTACCAAGTTGACGGGGACGGAGGGCTTTGTCAACTTAGTCAATATGAACGATTCTAGCTCCTGTTACTATACGATGTTCATCCAATGGCCGTAGTGCTTCTTCAACCTCTGGTCTTCTTGCTCCAGCCGCCCAAACCAGCGACGGTCGTGCCGCGTGCTCCTGCCTCCCGTGGCCGGCTGTGATGCCGCGAAGGCCTCACCGCCCCCTACTACTCCCACCGCTGGTCAGGCCATCCCTCTACTCACCCACACCCCCTGTTATTCTGCGGCGATAGCAGCCTCACACCGCAGCCGAACCAGTGAACCCTCGTACTCCTCTTCGCGTGGGCATCCACTGCTGCGTCTTCCCCGGCTCCGAGTCGTCCCCTTCCTAGTCCTTGCTGTCGTCCACCGCCGTGGTGCTCTCGGCGCGGCGTGGTCAACGTGGTCAAGGAATGACTTCCATCGGACGTGGACTGTACGTGGAGAGGCCGACAGCTAGGTCCATGGCTGCAGCAAGGAAGTGCCTCCTTATTACGCACAAAATAATGATTTCTCCACCTGACAGTGGGGACCCACCAGACGGGCCACCGTAGTTCGCGAAAAAAACGTTTCCCCCTGACTGCTGGGACCCACCAGCTACATCTTCGCACGCAAGGAAGTGCGTTCGAAAAAAAATGATTCGCCCCCTGACTGCTGGGACCCACCAGCTACATCTTCGCACTCAAGGAAGTGCGTCCGGGCAAAAAAACGATTCGCCCCCTTGACTGCTAGGACCCATCAGCTACATCTTCGCATGCAAGGAAGTGCCTAACAGTTGGGACCCACCTGGTCAAAGCGTACATAGCGTTGTCATTCTGGTCGCGAACGTGTACGTACATGTATACTAGTGGATGTAGAGGTGCGCACGTGTTGTAGTAGAGGCGCGTACGTGTCATAGTAGAGGTGCGCACGTAGCATGTACACGTACGTACAGCGGCCAATGTACAAGAAAGAAAATACGACCGCGTATGTGTACATACGGGTGGGGTCTCGAACGCCTACTCGTGCATACATACGGCCAGGGCTTGTGTACATGGCTGGGTCAGAACGGAGAAACAGCGTCGTCCTGTTCATGGGGAGGCAACGGAATGCTCGTGTTCATTGGGAGGCAACGGAATGCATCATGTTCATCGGGAGGCAACAGAACGCATGGGAGCCAACCGGCTGGGTCGGAACAGAATGTGTGGTCGTGTTCATCGGGAGGGCTTGGACGGAACAAGCGATGGAAACGAGGCGTGGTGTACCGCAAAACAGAGGAAACGGCCTTGTGTTCGACCGGCCACATTTGAAACGGGATCCTGTTCATCGGGAGGGGTCTGGCGTACCACAAAACGGAGGAAACGGACCTCCTACTGTCGAAACGGGGGTCCTGTTGATCGGGAGGGGTGTGGCGTACCGCAAAACGGATGAAACGGACCTCCTACGGTCGAAACAGGGGTCCTGTTCATCGGGAGGGGTGTGGCGTACCGCAAAACGGGACTCCACGGGATACTGTTCATCTCCACCATCGACCTCCTCCAGCCTCCACGGGCTACCGTCGACCTCCTCCAGCCTCCACGGGCTCCTGTTCATCCAGCCTCCACCACGCGCTACTCCACCGGCTACTGTTCAACCACCCCTCCACGGGCACCCCTCCACCGTCTACTCTTCATCCAGCCCTCCACACCACGGGGTCCTGTTCAACCACCCCTCCACGGGCACCCCTCCACCGTCTACTGTTCATCCAGCCCTCCACACCATGGGGTCTTGTTCATCTAGAGGCAACGCCACCGCTCACTGTTCATCCAACCCCCCCCACCCCGCAACGCTCACTGTTCATCCAATCGATCGGCTTCAGTTAGCAGCAGTAGCGAAGGAATCGCTCGATCGGGTTCAGTTAACAGCCATCGATCGATCGCTCGGGTTTAGTAACGCGTAGCCTACAGTGCAATCGCTCGGGTTCAGTTAGAGCCAACGCCTCGCACACACGCGCGTACGTGTACGAGAGAAACGCGCATCGCTCGGCCCCCGAGCTCCCACCGTAACCGGGAACTCCCCAAAATTTTCCTCCCCCTTGCCGCTACCATGGTTTTTTCCGTCATGGACGGCCCAAAGAATATCATGCAGCTGCGTCTTCGGACCGCCCAGGACGAAAACCCCATTTTCTGTCATGATTTTTTGTCATAGAAGTAGGAGCCCACCACATCTATGATGATACCGGTTTTTTTTTCACAATTATCGTCATAGAAGTGTCATATGTATGACAGAAAAAAAATTCGTTCGGCCCAAAATGTCACCGATGTGTCCCTTTTTGTAGTGATTTGTTACTTCTTGGAGAGTGGTGTCTCCTAGATTGGCTAGGTGTCACTTGGGAGCCTCCAACAAGATTGTGGAATTGAACCAAGGAGTTTGTAAGGGCAAGGAGATCGCCTACTTCGTGAAGATCTACCGCTAGTGAGGCAAGTCCTTCGTGGGCGACGTCCATGGTGGGATAGACAAGGTTGCTTCTTCGTGGACCCTTCGTGGGTGGAGCCCTCCATAGACTTGCGCAGCCGTTACCTTCGTGAGTTGAAGTCTCCATCAACATGGATGTACGATAGAACCACCTATCGGAACCACGACAAAAACATCCGTGTCTCCTATTGCGTTTGAATCCTCCAAACCCTTCCCTTTACATTCTTGCAAGTTGCATGCTTTACTTTCCGCTGCTCATATACTCTTTGCATGCTTGCTTGAATTGTGTTAAGATTGCTTGACTTGTCCAAAGTTGCTAAAATCTGCCAAGAACTAAAATTGGGAAAAGGATAAGTTTTTATTTAGTCAAGTAGTCTAATCACCCCCCTCTAGACATACTTTCGATCCTACAAGTGGTATCAGAGCTTTGGTCTCCATTTGCTTTGATTTCCATAGCTTTTGGTAGTCATAGACTTGGTTTCACAACCTAGGAGAGTATGGCGTCTAGCGAGGGAAATTACCACCGTAGAGGTCCTTACTTTGATGGTACTAATCTTGCTAGTTGGAGGATTCAAACGCAATAGGAGACCCTGGAGTTCGTTAATCGTGGAAATAATTTCGAGACCCAAAACAATGCGTAATAGTCCACGAAATGGTCCAGAATCGGCCAAAACTGTGAGTGTTGATGACCGACACCTAAACGCACCCAAGTGTTCGTCAATCATGGAAATCACACCGGGACCCAAAAAACAGAGTGATAGTCCAAGAAACGTGCCAGAATCGGCCAAAACTATGAGTGTTGATGACCGATACGTAAGCGCACCTTGGGGTTCAACAACTATGGAAATCTCTTCGGGGCCCCAAAATAGTGAGTAAATAGTCCACGAAACGGGCCAGAATCGGCCAAAACTGTGAGTGTTGATGACCGACACATAAACGCACCCGAGTGTACGTCAATCATGGAAATCACACCGGGACCCAAAAAACAGAGTGATAGTCCAAGAAACGTGACAGAATCGGCCAAAACTGTGAGTGTTGATGACCGACACGTAAGCGCACCTTGGGGTTCAACAACTATGGAAATCACTTCGGGGCCCCAAAATAGTGAGTAAATAGTCCACGAAACGGGCTAGAATCAGCCAAAACTGTGAGTGTTGATAACCGACACGTAAATGCACCCCGTGTTCATAAATCGTGGAAATCACTCTGGGACCCCCAGAACTGAGTGATAGACCAAGAAACGGGCCAGAATCGGCCCAACTACAATTGTTGATGACCTACACTTAAGCGCACCTTGGGGTTCAACAACCATGGAAATTGTTTTGGGGCGTAATAGTCTACGAAACGGGTCAGAATCGACAAAAACCGCGAGTGCTGATAACCGAGACATAAGCGCACCCGGGTGTTTATTAATCATGGAAATCACTTCGGGGCCCCAAAACAATGAGTAATAGTCCACGAAACGGGCCAAAATCGGCCAAAACTGCTAGTGTTGATGACCGACATGTAAACACACTCTATGGTTCGTTAATCATAGAAATCACTCCGGGACCCCAAAACAGTGAGTAATAGTCCACGAAACGGGCCAGAATCGGCCGATACTGTGAGTGTCGATGACCGACACGTAAATGCACCCGAGTGGAAATCACACCAGGAACCAAAAAACAGAGTGATAGTCCAGGAAACGTGCCAGAATCGGCCAAAACTGTGAGTGTTGATGACCGCCACGTAAGCGCACCTTGGGGTTCAACAACTATGGAAATCACTTCGGGGCCCCAAAACAGTGAGTAAATAGTCCACAAAATGGGCCAGAATCAGCCAAAACTGTGAGTGTTGATGACCGACACGTAAATGCACCCCGGCGTTCATAAATCATGGAAATCACTGTGGTACCCCCAAAACAAAGTGATAGACCAAGAAACGGGCCAGAATCGTTCTAACTGCAATTGTTGATGACCTACACTTAAGCGCAACTTGGGGTTCAACAACCATGGAAATTGTTTTGGGGCGTAATAGTCCACGAAACGGGCAAGGATCGGCCAAAACTGCTAGTGTTGATGACCGACATGTAAACACACTCTATGGTTCGTTAATCATGGAAATCACTCCGGGACCCCAAAACAGTGAGTAATAGTCCACGAAATGGGCCAGAATCGGCCGAAACTATGAGTGTTGATGACCGACATGTAAACGCACCTTGGGGTTCAACCACTATGGAATCGCTTCGGGACCCCTAAATGATGAGTAATAGTCCACGAATCGCATCAGAATTGGCCAAAACTGTGAGTGTTGACAACAGAGATGCAAACGCACCCCGGGGATTGTAAATCGTGGAAATCGCTCTGGGACGCCAAAACGGTGAGTAATAGTGCACGAAACGGACCAAAAATTGGCCAAAATTGTGAGTGCCATTGACCAACACGTAAACGCACCACAGGGTTCGTAAATCGTGGAAATCACTCTGGGACCCCCAAAACTAAGTAATACTCTAAGAAACGGTCCAGAATCGGCCAAAACTGCGAGTGTTGATGACCTACACTTAAGCACACCTTGGGGTTCAACAACCATGGAAATCGCTTTGGAACCCCAAAACGGTGAGTAATAGTCCACGAAATGTGTCAAAATCGACAAAAACCACGAGTGTTGATGACCGACACGTAAACGCACCCCGGGGTTTGTTGATCGTGGAAATCACTCCGGGACCCCAAAATAGTGATTAATATTTTATAAAATGGCAAGAATCGGCCAAAAGTGTGTGTTGATGAACAACACGTAAACGCACCCCGCGGTTCGTTAATCGTGGAAATCATTTCGAGACCCCAAAACAGTGCGTAATAGTCCATGAAACGGGCCAGAATCAGCCAAAATTGTGAGTGTTGATAACCGACACCTAAACGCACCCAAGTGTTCGTCAATCATGAAAATCACAACGGGACCCAGAAAACAGAGTGATAGTCCAAGAAACGTGCCAGAATCGGCCAAAACTGTGAGTGTTGATGACCGATATGTAAGCGCACCTTGGGGTTCAACAACTATGGAAATCACTTCGGGGCCCCAAAACAGTGAGTAAATAGTCCACGAAACGGGCCAGAATCGGCCAAAGCTGTGACTGTTGATGACCGACACATAAACGCACCCGAGTGTTTGTCAATCATGGAAATCACACCGGGACACAAAAAACAAAGTGATAGTCCAAGAAACGTGCCAGAATCGGCCAAAACTGTGAGTGTTGATGACCGACACGTAAGCGCGCCTTGGGGTTCAATTACTATGGAAATCACTTCGGGGCCCCAAAACAGTGAGTAAATAGTCCACGAAACGGGCCAGACTCAGCCAAAAATGTGAGTGTTGATGACCGACACGTAAATGCACCCCGGCGTTCATAAATCGTGGAAATGACTCTGGGACCCCCAAGACTGAGTGATAGACGAAGAAACGGGCCAGAATCGGCCCAACTGCAATTGTTGATGACCTAAACTTAAGCGCACCTTGGGGGTCAACAACCATGGAGATTGTTTTGGGGCGTAATAGTCCACGAAACGGGTCAGAATCAACAAGAACCGTGAGTGCTGATAACCGACACATAAGCGCACCCGGGTGTTTTTTAATAGTGGAAATCATTTCGGGGCCGCAAAACAGTGAGTAAATAGTCCACGAAACGGGCCAGAATCAGCCAAAACTGTGAGTGTTGATGACCGACACGTAAATGCACCCCGGCGTTCATAAATCATGGAAATCACTGTGGGACCCCCAAAACAGAGAGATAGACCAAGAAACGGGCCAGAATCGTTCCAACTGCAATTGTTGATGACCTACACTTAAGCGCACCTTGGGGTTCAACAACCATGGAAATTGTTTTGGGGCGTAATAGTCCACGAAATGGGCCAGGATCGGCGAAAACTGCTAGTGTTGATGACCTACATGTAAACACACTCTATGGTTCGTTAATCATGGAAATCACTCCGGGACCCCAAAACAGTGAGTAATAGTCCACGAAACGGGCCAGAATCGGCCGAAACTATGAGTGTCGATGACCGACACGTAAACGCACCTTGGGGTTCAACCACTATGGAATCGCTTCGGGGCCCCTAAATGATGAGTAATAGTCCATGAATCGCATCAGAATTGGCCAAAACTGTGAGTGTTGACAACAGAGACGCAAACGCACCCCGAGGATTGTAAATCGTGGAAATCGCTCTAGGACGCCAAAACGGTGAGTAATAGTGCATGAAACGGACCAGAAATTGGGCAATATTGTGAGTGTCATTGACCGACCCGTAAACGCACCACGGGGTTCGTAAATCGTTGAAATCACTCCGGGGCGCCCAAAACTAATTAATACTCTAAGAAACGGGCCAGAATCGGCCCAAACTGCGATTGTTGATGACCTATACTTAAGCGCACCTTGGGGTTCAACAACCATGGAAATTGCTTTGGGACCCCAAAACGGTGAGTAATAGTCCACGAAACGGGTCAAAATCGACAAAAAACGCGAGTATTGATGACCGACACGTAAACACACCCCGGGGTTCGTTAACCGTGGAAATCACTCCGGGACCCCAAAACGGTGAGTAATAGTCTACAAAATGGGCAAAAATCGGCCAAAAGTGTGATTGTTGATGACCAACATGTAAACACACCCCGCGGTTCGTTAATCGTGGAAATCACTTCGAGACCCCAAAACAGTGCGTAATAGTCCATGAAACGGGGCAGAATCGGCCAAAACTGCAAGTGTTGATGACTGACACATAAACACACCCGAGTGTCCGTCAATCATGAAAATCACACCGGGACCCAAAAAATAGAGTAATAGTGCACGAAACGGACCAGAAATTGGCTAAAATTGTGAGTGTCATTGACCGACACATAAACGCACCACGGGGTTCGTAAATCGTGGAAATCACTCCGGGACCCCCAAAACTAAATAATACTCTAAGAAACGGTCCAGAATCGGCCAATACTACGAGTGTTGATGACCTACACTTAAGCGCACCTTGGGGTTCAACAACCATGGAAATAGCTTTGGGACCCCAAAACGGTGAGTAATAGTCCAGGAAATGTGTCAAAATCGACAAAAATCGCGAGTGTTCATGACCGACACGTAAACGCACCCCGGTTCGTTAATCGTGGAAATCACTCCGGGACCCCAAAACAGTGAGTAATAGTCTACAAAATGGGCAAGAATCGGCCAAAAGTGTGTGTGTTGATGACCAACACGTAAACGCACCCCACGGTTTGCTAATCGTGGAAATCACTTCGAGAATCCAAAATAGTGCGTAATAGTCCAAGAAACGTGCCAGAATCGGCCAAAACTGTGAGTGTTGATGACCGACACGTAAGCGCACCTTGGGTTCAACAACTATGGAAATCACTTCGGGGCCCCAAAACAGTGAGTAAATAGTCCATGAAACGGGCCAGAATCAGCCAAACTGTGAGTGTTGATGACCGACACGTAAATGCACCCCGGCGTTCATAAATCGTGGAAATCACTGTGGGACCCCCAAAACAGAGTGATAGACCAAGAAACGGGCCAGAATCGTCCCAACTGCAATTGTTGATGACCTACACTTAGACGCACCTTGGGGTTCAACAACCATGGAAATCGTTTTGGGGCGTAATACTCCCCGAAACGGGTCAGAATTGACAAAAACCGCGAGTGCTGATAACCGACACATAAGCGCACCCGGGGGTTTGTTAATCGTGGAAATCACTCCGGGGCCCCAAAGCAATGAGTAATAGTCCATGAAACGGGCCAGAATCGGCCAAAACTGCTAGTGTTGATGACCGACATGTAAACACACTCTATGGTTCGTTAATCAGGGAAATCACTCCGGGACCCCAAAACAGTGCGTAATAGTCCACGAAGTGGGCCAAAATCGGCCGAAACTATGAGTGTCGATGACCGACACGTAAATGCACCTTGGGGTTCAACCACTATGGAATCGCTTCGGGACCCCTAAATGATGAGTAATAGTCCACGAATCGCGTCAAAATTGGCCAAAACTGTGAGTGTTGACAATAGAGAGGCAAACGCACCCGGGGATTGTAAATCATGGAAATCGCTCTGGGACGCCAACACGGTGAGTAATAGTGCACGAAACGGACCAAAAATTGGCCAAAATTGTGAGTGTCATTGACCGACACGTAAACGCACCACGGGGTTCGTAAATCGTGGAAATCACTCCGGGACCCCCAAAACTAAGTAATACTCTAAGAAACGGGCCAGAATCGGCCCAAACTGCGATTGTTGATGACCTACACTTAAGCGCACCTTGGGGTTCAACAACCATGGAAATCACTTTGGGACCCCAAAACGGTGAGTAATAGTCCATGAAACGGGTCAAAATCGACAAAAAACGCGAGTGTTGATGACCGACATGTAAACGCACCCCAGGGTTTGTTTATTGTGGAAATCACTCCGGGACCCCAAAACAGTGAGTATTAGTCTACAAAATGGGCAAGAATCGGCCAAAAGTGTGAGTGTTGATGACCAACACGTAAACGCACCCCGCGGTTCGTTAATCGTGGAAATCACTTCAAATTCCAAAACAGTCTGTAATAGTCTAGAAACGGGGCAGAATCGGCAAAAACTGCAAGTGTTGATGACCGACACATAAACGCACACGAGTGTCCGTCAATCATGAAAATCACATGGGGACCCAAAAAATAGAGTAATAGTGCATGAAACGGACCAGAAATTGGCCAAAATTGTGAGTGTCATTGACCGACACGTAAACGCACCACGGGGTTCGTAAATCGTGGAAATCACTCCGGGACCCCCAAAACTAAGTAATACTCTAAGAAACGGGCCAGAATCGGCCCAAACTGCGATTGTTGATGACCTACATTAAGCGCTCCTTGGGGATCAACAACCATGGAAATCGCTTTGGGACCGCAAAACGGTGAGTAATAGTCCACGAAATGTGTCAAAATCGACAAAAATCACGAGTGTTGATGACCGACACGTAAAGGCACACCGGGGTTCGTTAATCGTGGAAATCACTCCGGGACCCCAAAACAGTGAGTAATAGTCTACAAAATGGGCAAGAACCGGCCAAAAGTGTGAGTGTTGATGACCAACACGTAAACGCACCCCGCGGTTCGTTAATCGTGGAAATCACTTCGAGACCCCAAAACAGTGCGTAATAGTCCATGAAACGGGCCAGAATCGGCCAAAACTATGAGTGTTGATGACCAACACATAAACGCACCCGAGTGTTCGTCAATCATGGAAATCACACCAGGAACCAAAAAACAGAGTGATAGTCCAGGAAACGTGCCAGAATCGGCCAAAACTGTGAGTGTTGATGACCGACACGTAAGCACACCTTGGGGTTCAACAACTATGGAAATCACTTAGGGGCCCCAAAACAGTGAGTAAATAGTCCACGAAACGGACCAGAATCAGCCGAAACTGTGAGTGTTGATGACCGACACGTAAATGCACCCCGGGGTTCATAAATCGTGGAAATCACTCTGGGACCCCCAAAACTGAGTGATAGACCAAGAAACGGGCCAGAATCGTCCCAACTGCAATTGTTGATGACCTACACTCAGACGCACCTTGGGGTTCAACAACCATGAAAATCGTTTTAGGCGTAATACTCCACGAAACGGGTTAGAATCGACAAAAACTGCGAGTGCTGATAACCGACACATAAGCGCACCCGGGGGTTCGTTAATCGTGGAAATCACTACGGGGCCCCAAAGCAATGAGTAATAGTCCATGAAACGGGCCAGAATCGGCCAAAACTGCTAGTGTTGATGACCGACATGTAAACACACTCTATGGTTTGTTAATCAGGGAAATCACTCCGGGACCCCAAAACAGTGAGTAATAGTCCATGAAGCGGGCCAGAATCGGCCGAAACTATGAGTGTCGATGACCGACACGTAAATGCACCTTGGGTTTCAACCACTATGGAATCGCTTCGGGACCCCTAAATGATGAGTAATAGTCCACGAATCGCGTCAAAATTGGCCAAAACTGTGAGTATTGACAATAGAGACGCAAACGCACCCCGGGGATTGTAAATCATGGAAATCGCTGTGGGACGCCAAAACGGTGAGTAATAGTGCACGAAACAGACCAAAAATTGGCCAAAATTGTGAGTGTCATTGACCGACACGTAAACGCAGCACGGGGTTCGTAAATCATGGAAATCACTCCGGGACCCCCAAAATAAGTAATAATCTAAGAAACGGGCCAGAATCGGCCCAAACTGTGATTGTTGATGACCTACATTTAAGCGCACCTTGGGGTTCAACAACCATGGAAATCGCTTTGGGACCCCAAAATGGTGAGTAATAGTCCACGAAACGGGTCAAAATCGAAAAAAAACGCGAGTGTTGATGACCGACACGTAAACGCACCCCGGGGTTCGTTAATCGTGGAAATCACTCCGGGACCCCAAAACAGTGAGTAATAGTCTATAAAATGGGTAAGAATCGGCCAAAAGTGTGAGTGTTGATGACCAACACGTAAACGCACCCCGCGGTTTGTTAATCGTGGAAATCACGTCGAGTCCCCAAAACATTGCGTAATAGGCCACGAAACGGGCCAAAATCGGCCAAAACTGTGAGTGTTGATGACCGACACATAAACGCACCCAAGTGTTCATCAATCATGGAAATCACACCGGGACCCAAAAAACAGAGTGATAGTCCAAGAAACGTGCCAGAATCGGCCAAAACTGTGACCGTTGATGACCGACACGTAATCGCACCTTGGGGTTCAACAACTATGGAAATCAATTCGGGGCCCCAAAACAGTGAGTAAATAGTCCACGAAACTGGCCAGAATCAGCCAAAACTGCGAGGGTTGATGACCGACACGTAAATGCACCCCGGGGTTCATAAATCGTGGAAATCACTCTGGGACCCCCAAAACTGAGTGATACACCAAGAAACGGGCCAGAATCGGCCCAACTGCAATTGTTGATGACCTACACTTAAACGCACCTTGGGGTTCAACAACCATGGAAATCGTTTTAGGCATAATACTCCACGAAACGGGTCAGAATCGACAAAAACCGCGAGTGCTCATAACCGACACATAAGCGCACCCGGGGGTTCGCTAATCATGGAAATCACTCCGGGGCCCCAAAGCAATGAGTCATAGTCCACGAAACGGGCCAGAATCGGCCAAAACTGCTAGTGTTGATGACCCACATGTAAACACACTCTATGGTTCGTTAATCATGGAAATCACTCCGGGACCCCATAACAGTGAGTAATAGTCCACGAAGCGGGCCAGAATCGGCCGAAACTATGAGTGTCGATGACCGACATGTAAATGCACCTTGGGTTTCAACCACTATGGAATCGCTTCGGGACCGCTAAATGATGAGTAATAGTCCACGAATCGCGTCAAAATTGGACAAAACTGTGAGTGTTGACAATAGGGACGCAAACGCACCCCGGGGATTGTAAATCATGGAAATCGCTCTGGGACGCCAAAACGGTGAGTAATAGTGCACGAAACGGACCAAAAATTGGCCAAAATTGTGAGTGTCGTTGACCGACACGTAAACGCACCACGGGGTTCGTAAATCATGGAAATCACTCCGGGACCCCCAAAATAAGTAATACTCTAAGAAACGGGCCAGAATCGGCCCAAACTGCGAATGTTGATGACCTACATTTAAGCGCACCTTGGGGTTCAACAACCATGGAAATCGCTTTGGGACCCCAACACGGTGAGTAATAGTCCACGAAACGGGTCAAAATCGACAAAAAACGCGAGTGTTGATGACCGACATGTAAACGCACCCCGGGGTTCGTTTATTGTGGAAATCACTCCGGGACCCCAAAACAGTGAGTAATAGTCTACAAAATCGGCAAGAATCGGCCAAAAGTGTGAGTGTTGATGACCAACACGTAAACGCACCCCGCGGTTCGTTAATCGTGGAAATCACTTTGAGACCCCAAAATAGTCCGTAATAGTCCAGAAACGGGGCAGAATCGGCCAAACTGCAAGTGTTGATGACCGACACATAAACGCACACGAGTGTCCGTCAATCATGAAAATCACATGGGGACCCAAAAAATAGAGTAATAGTGAAAAGAAACGGACCAGAAATTGGCCAAAATTGTGAGTGTCATTGACCGACACGTAAACGCACCACGGGGTTCGTAAATCGTGGAAATCACTCCGGGACCCCCAAAACTAAGTAATACTCTAAGAAACGGGCCAGAATCGGCCCAAATTGCGATTGTTGATGACCTACACTTAAGCGCACCTTGGGGTTCAACATCCATGGAAATTGCTTTGGGACCCCAAAACGGTGAGTAATAGTCCACGAAACGTGTCAAAATCGAAAAAAACGCGAGTGTTGATGACCGACACGTAAACGCACCCCGGGGTTCGTTAATCGTGCAAATCACTCCGGGACCCCAAAACAGTGAGTAATAGTCTACAAAATGGGTAAGAATCGGCCAAAAGTGTGAGTGTTGATGACCAACACGTAAACGCACCCCGCGGTTTGTTAATCGTGGAAATCACGTCGAGTCCCCAAAACATTGCGTAATAGGCCACGAAACGGGCCAAAATCGGCCAAAACTGTGAGTGTTGATGACCGACACATAAACGCACCCAAGTGTTCGTCAATCATGGAAATCACACCGGGACCCAAAAAACAGAGTGATAGTCCAAGAAACGTGCCAGAATCGGCCAAAACTGTGACCGTTGATGACCGACACGTAATCGCACCTTGGGGTTCAACAACTATGGAAATCAATTCGGGGCCCCAAAATAGTGAGTAAATAGTCCACGAAACTAGCCAGAATCAGCCAAAACTGTGAGGGTTGATGACCGACACGTAAATGCACCCCGGGGTTCATAAATCGTGGAAATCACTCTGGGACCCCCAAAACTGAGTGATACACCAAGAAACGGGCCAGAATCGGCCCAACTGCAATTGTTGATGACCTACACTTAAACGCACCTTGGGGTTCAACAACCATGGAAATCATTTTAGGCGTAATACTCCACGAAACGGGTCAGAATCGACAAAAACCGCGAGTGCTGATAACCGACACATAAGCGCACCCGGGGGTTCGTTAATCATGGAAATCACTCCGGGGCCCCAAAGCAATGAGACATAGTCCACGAAACAGGCCAGAATCGGCCAAAACTGCTAGTGTTGATGACCCACATGTAAACACACTCTATGGTTCGTTAATCATGGAAATCACTCCGGGACCCCATAACAGTGAGTAATAGTCCACGAAACGGGCCAGAATCGGCCGAAACTATGAGTGTCGATGACCGACACGTAATCGCACCATGGGGTTCAACCACTATGGAATCGCTTCGGGACCCCTAAATGATGAGTAATAGTCCATGAATCGCGTCAGAATTGGCCAAAATTGTGAGTGTTGACAACCCAGATGCAAACGCACCCCGGGGATTGTAAATCGTGGAAATCGCTCTGGGACGCCAAAACGGTGAGTAATAGTGCACGAAACGGACTAATAATTGGCCAAAATTGTGAGTGTCATTGACCGACACGTAAACGCAGCACGGCGTTCGTAAATCGTGGAAATCACTCCGGGACCTCCAAAACTAAGTAATACTCTAAGAAACGGGCCAGAATCGGCCCAAACTGCGATTGTTGATAACCTACACTTAAGCGCACCTTGGGGTTCAACAACCATGGAAATCGCTTTGGGACCCCAAAACGGTGAGTAATAGTCCACGAAAAGGGTCAAAATAAAAAAATGCGAGTGTTGATGACCGACACGTAAACGCACCCCGGGGTTTGTTAATCGTGGAAATCACTCCGGGACCCCAAAACAGTGAGTAATAGTCTAAAAAATGGGTAAGAATCGGCCGAAAGTGTGAGTGTTGATGACCAACACGTAAACGCACCCCGCGGTTTGTTAATCGTGGAAATCACGTCGAAACCCCAAAACATTGCGTAATAGTCCACGAAACGGGCCAGAATCGGCCAAAACTGTAAGTGTTGATGACTGACACATAAACGCACCCGAGTGTTCGTCAAACATGGAAATCCCACCGGGACCCAAAAAACGGAGTGATAGTCCAAGAAACGTGCCAGAATCAGCCAAAACTGTGACTATTGATGACCGACACGTAAGCGCACCTTGGGGTTCAACAACTATGGAAATCACTTAGGGGCACCAAAACAGTGAGTAAATAGTCCACGAAACTGGCCAGAATCAGCCAAAACTGTGAGTGTTGATGACCGACACGTAAATGCACCCCGGGGTTCATAAATCATGGAAATCACTCTGGGACCCCCAAAACTGAGTGATAGACCAAGAAACGGGCCAGAGTCGGCCCAACTGCAATTGTCGATGACCTACACTTAAACGCACCTTGGGGTTCAACAACCATGGAAATCGTTTTAGGCGTAATACTCCATGAAACGGGTCAGAATCGACAGAAACCGCGAGTGCTGATAACCGACACATAAGCGCACCCGGGGGTTCGTTAATCTTAGAAATCAGTCCGGGGCCCCAAAGCAATGAGTAATAGTCCATGAAACGGGCCAGAATCGGCCAAAACTGCTAGTGTTGATGACCGACATGTAAACACACTCTATGGTTCGTTAATCATGGAAATCACTCCAGGACCCCAAAACAGTGAGTCCACGAAACGGGCCAGAATCGGCCGAAACTATGAGTGTCGATGACCGACATGTAAACGTACCTTGGGGTTCAACCACTATGGAATCGCTTCGGGACCCCTAAATGATGAGTAATAGTCCACGAATCGCGTCAGAATTGGCCAAAACTGTCAGTGTTGACAACAGAGACGCAAACGCACCCCGGGGATTGTAAATCATGGAAATCGCTTTGGGACGCCAAAACGGTGAGTAATAGTGCACGAAACGGACCAAAAATTGGCCAAAGTTGTGAGTGTCATTGACCGACACGTCAACGCACCACGCGGTTCATAAATTGTGGAATTCACTCCGGGACCCCCAAAACTAAGTAATACTCTAAGAAACGGGCCAGAATTGGCCCAACCTGCGATTGTTGATGACCTACATTTAAGCGCACCTTGGGGTTCAACGACCATGGAAATCGCTTTGGGACCCCAAAACGGTGAGTAATAGTCCACGAAACGGGTCAAAATCGACAAAAAACGCGAGTGTTGATGACCGACATGTAAACGCACCCTGGGGTTCGTCAATTGTGGAAATCACTCTGGGACCCCAAAACAGTGAGTAATAGTCTACAAAATGGGCAAGAGTCGGCAAAAAGTGTGAGTGTTGATGACCAACACGTAAACGCACCCCGCGGTTCGTTAATCGTGGAAATCACTTCGAGACCCCAAGACAGTCCATAATAGTCCAGAAACGGGGCAGAATCGGCCAAAACTGCAAGTGTTGATGACCGACACATAAACGCACCCGAGTGTCCGTCAATCATGAAAATCACATGGGCACCCAAAAAATAGAGTAATAGTGCATGAAACGGACCAGAAATTGGCCAAAATTGTGAGTGTCATTGACTGACACATAAAGGCACCACGGGGTTCGTAAATCGTGGAAATCACACCGGGACCCCCAAAACTAAGTAATACTCTAAGAAACGGGCCAGAATCGGCCCAGACTACGATTGTTGATGACCTACACTTAAGCGCACCTTGGGGTTCAACATCCATGGAAATCGCTTTGGGACCCCAAAACGGTGAGTAATAGTCCACGAAACGGGTCAAAATCGAAAAAAAAACGCGAGTGTTGATGACCGACACGTAAATGCACCCCGGGGTTCGTTAATCGTGGAAATCACTCCGAGACCCCAAAACAGTGAGTAATAGTCTACAAAATGGGTAAGAATCGGCAAAAAGTGTGAGTGTTGATGACCAACACGTAAACGCACCCCGCGGTTTGTTAATCGTGGAAATCACGTCGAGTCCCCAAAAGATTGCGTAATAGGCCACGGAACGAGCCAGAATCGGCCAAAACTGTGAGTGTTGATGACCGACACATAAACGCACCCAAGTGTTCGTCAATCATGGAAATCACACCGAGACCCAAAAAACATAGTGATAGTCCAAGAAACGTGCCAGAATCGGCCAAAACTGTGACCGTTGATGACCGACACGTAAGCGCACCATGGTGTTCAACAACTATGGAAATCACTTCGGGGCCCCAAAACAGTGAGTAAATAGTCCACGAAACTGGCCAGAATCAGCCAAAACTGGGAGTGTTGATGACCGACACGTAAATGCACACCGGGGTTCATAAATCATGGAAATCACTCTGGGACCCCCGAAACTGAGTGATAGACCAAGAAACGGGCCAGAATCGGCCCAACTGCAATTGTTGATGACCTACAGTTAAACACACCTTGGGGTTCAACAACCATGGAAATCGTTTTAGGCGTAATACTCCACGAAACGGGTCAGAATCGACAAAAACCGCGAGTGCTGATAACCGACACATAAGCGCACCCGGGGGTTCGTTAATCGTGGAAATCACTTCGGGGCCCCAAAGCAATGAGTAATAGTCCATGAAACGGGCCAGAATAGGCCAAAACTGCTAGTGTTGATGACCCACATGTAAACACACTCTATGGTTCGTTAATCATGGAAATCACTCCGGGACCCCAAAACAACGAGTAATAGTACATGAAACGGGCCAGAATCGGCCGAAACTATGAGTGTCGATGACCGACACGTAATCGCACCTTGGGGTTCAACCACTATGGAATCGCTTCGGGACCCCTAAATGATGAGTAATAGTCCACGAATCGCGCCAGAATTAGCCAAAACTGTGAGTGTTGACAACACAGACGCAAACGCACCCCGGGGATTGTAAATCATGGAAATCGCTCTGGGACGCCAAAACGGTGAGTAATAGTGCACGAAACAGACCAAAAATTGGCCAAAATTGTGAGTGTCATTGACCGACACGTAAACGCACCACGGGGTTCGTAAATTGTGGAAATCACTCCGGGACCCCCAAAACTAAGTAATACTCTAAGAAACGAGCCAGAATCGGCCCAAAGTACGATTGTTGATGACCTACACTAAAGTGCACCTTGGGGTTCAACAACCATGGAAATCGCTTTGGGACCCCAAAACGGTGTGTAATAGTCCACGAAACGGGTCAAAATAAAAAAATGCGAGTGTTGATGACCGACACGTAAACGCACCCTGGGGTTCGTTAATCGTGGAAATCACTCTGGGACCCCAAAACAGTGAGTAATAGTCTACAAAATGGGTAAGAATCGGCCAAAAGTGTGAGTGTTGATGACCAACCCGTAAACGCACCCCGCGGTTTGTTAATCGTGGAAATCACATCGAGACCCCAAAATATTGCGTAATAGTGCCCGAAACGGGCCAGAATCGGCCAAAACTGTGAGTGTTGATGACCGACATGTAAGCGCACCTTGGGGTTCAACAACTATGGAAGTCACTTCGGGGCCCCTAAACAGTGAGTAAATAGTCCATGAAACTGGCCAGAATCAGCCAAACTGTGAGTGTTGATGACCGACACATAAATGCACCCCGGGGTTCATAAATCGTGGAAATCACTCTGGGACCCCCAAAACTGAGTGATAGACCAAGAAACGGGCCAGAATCGGCCCAACTGCAATTGTTGATGACCTACACTTAAACGCACCTTGGGGATCAACAACCATGGAAATCGTTTTAGGCGTAATACTCCACGAAACTGGTCAGAATCGACAAAAACCGCGAGTGCTGATAACCGACACATAAGCGCACCCGGGGGTTCGTTAATCGTGGAAATCACTCCGGGGCCCCAAAACAATGATTAATAGTCCACGAAACGGGCCTGAATCGGCCAAAACTGCTAGTGTTGATGACCCACATGTAAACACACTCTATGGTTCGTTAATCATGGAAATCACTCCGGGACCCCAAAACAGTTAGTAATAGTCGATGAAACGGGCCAGAATCGGCCGAAACTATGACTGTCGATGACCGACACGTAAATGCACCTTGGGGTCCAACCACTATGGAATCGCTTCGGGACCCCTAAATGATGAGTAATAGTCCACGAATCGCGTCATAATAGGCCAAAACTGTGAGTGTTGACAACACAGACACAAACGCACCCCGGGGATTGTAAATCGTGGAAATCGCTCTGGCAAGCCAAAACGGTGAGTAATAGTGCACGAAACGGACCAAAAATTGGCCAAAATTGTGAGTGTCATTGACCGACACGAAAACGCACCACGGGGTTCATAAATCGTGGAAATCACCCCGGGACCCCCAAAACTAAGTAATACTCTAAGAAACGGGCCAGAATCGGCCCAAACTGCGATTGTTGATGACCTACACTTAAGCGCACCTTGGGGTTCAACAACTATGGAAATCGCTTTGGGACCCCCAAACGGTGAGTAATAGTCCACGAAACGGGTCAAAATCGAGAAAAAACGCGAGTGTTGATGACCGACATGTAAATGCACCCCGGGGTTCTTCAATTGTGGAAATCACTCTGGGACCCCAAAACAGTGAGTAATAGTATACAAAATGGGCAAGAATCGGCCAAAAGTGTGAGTGTTGATGACCGACACGTAAACACACCCCGGGGTTCGTTAATCGTGGAAATCACTCCGAGACCCCAAAACAGTGAGTAATAGTCTACAAAATGGGTAAGAATCGGCCAAAAGTGTGAGTGTTGGTGACCAACACGTAAACACACCCCGCGGTTTGTTAATCGTGGAAATCACGTCGAGTCCCCAAAAGATTGCGTAATAGGCCACGAAACGGGCCAGAATCGGCCAAAACTGTGAGTGTTGATGACCGACACATAAACGCACCCAAGTGTTCGTCAATCATGGAAATCACACCGAGACCCAATTAACATAGTGATAGTCCAAGAAACGTGCCAGAATCGGCCAAAACTGTGACCGTTGATGACCGACACGTAAGCGCACCATGCTGTTCAACAACTATGGAAATCACTTCGGGGCCCCAAAACAGTGAGTAAATAGTCCACGAAACTGGCCAGAATCAGCCAAAACTGTGAGTGTTGATGACCGACACGTAAATGCACACCGGGGTTCATAAATCGTGGAAATCACTCTGGGACCCCCAAAACTGAGTGATAGACCAAGAATCGGGCCAGAATCGGCCCAACTGCAATTGTTGATGACCTACACTTAAACACACCTTGGGGTTCAACAACCATGGAAATCGTTTTAGGCGTAATACTCCACGAAACGGGTCAGAATCGACAAAAACCGCGAGTGCTGATAACCGACACATAAGCGCACCCGGGGGTTCGTTAATCGTGGAAATCACTCCGGGGCCCCAAAGCAATGAGTAATAGTCCACGAAACGGGCCAGAATCGGCCAAAACTGCTAGTGTTGATGACCCACATGTAAACACACTCTATGGTTCGTTAATCATGGAAATCACTCCGGGACCCCAAAACAACGAGTAATAGTCCATGAAACGGGCCAGAATCGGCCGAAACTATGAGTGTCGATGACCGACACGTAATCGCACCTTGGGGTTCAACCACTATGGAATCGCTTCGGGACCCCTAAATGATGAGTAATAGTCCACGAATCGCGCCAGAATTGGCCAAAACTGTGAGTGTTGACAACACAGACGCAAACGCACCCCGGGGATTGTAAATCGTGGAAATCGCTCTGAGATGCCAAAACGGTGAGTAATAGTGCACGAAACAGACCAAAAATTGGCCAAAATTGCGAGTGTCATTGACCGACACGTAAACACACCACGGGGTTCGTAAATCGTGGAAATCACTCCGGGACCCCCAAAACTAAGTAATACTCTAAGAAATGAGCCAGAATCGGCCCAAACTACGATTGTTGATGACCTACACTAAAGCGCACCTTGGGGTTCAACAACCTTGGAAATCACTTTGGGACCCCAAAACGGTGAGTAATAGTCCATGAAACGGGTCAAAATAAAAAAAATGCGAGTGTTGATGACCGACACGTGAACGCACCCCGGGGTTCGTTAATCGTGGCAATCACTCTGGGACCCCAAAACAGTGAGTAATAGTCTACAAAATGGGTAAGAATCGGCCAAAAGTGTGAGTGTTGATGACCAACACGTAAATGCACCCCGCGGTTTGTTAATCGTGGAAATCACATCGAGACCCCAAAATATTGCGTAATAGTGCCCGAAACGGGCCAGAATCGGCCAAAACTGTGAGTGTTGATGACCGACACGTACGCGCACCTTGGGGTTCAACAACTATGGAAATCACTTCGGGGCCCCTAAACAGTGAGTAAATAGTCCATGAAACTGGCCAGAATCAGCCAAACTGTGAGTGTTGATGACCGACACGTAAATGCACCCCGGGGTTCATAAATCGTGGAAATCACTCTGGGACCCCCAAAACTGAGTGATAGACCAAGAAACGGGCCAGAATCGGCCCAACTGCAATTGTTGATGACCTACACTTAAACGCACCTTGGGCATCAACAACCATGGAAATCGTTTTAGGCGTAATACTCCACAAAACTGGTCAGAATCGACAAAAACCGAGAGTGCTGATAACCGACACATAAGCGCACCCGGGGGTTCGTTAATCGTGGAAATCACTCCGGGGCCCCAAAGCAATGATTAATAGTCCACGAAACGGGCCAGAATCGGCCAAAACTGCTAGTGTTGATGACCCACATGTAAACACACTCTATGGTTCGTTAATCATGGAAATCACTCCGGGACCCCAAAATAGTTAGTAATAGTCGATGAAACGGGCCAGAATCGGCCGAAACTATGACTGTCGATGACCGACACGTAAACGCACCTTGGGGTCCAACCACTATGGAATCGCTTCGGGACCCCTAAATGATGAGTAATAGTCCACGAATCGCGTCATAATTGGCCAAAACTGTGAGTGTTGACAACACAGACACAAACGCACCCCAGGGATTGTAAATCGTGGAAATCGCTCTGGGACCCCCAAAACTAAGTAATACTCTAAGAAACGGGCCAGAATCGGCCCAAACTGCGATTGTTGATGACCTACACTTAAGCGCACCTTGGGGTTCAACAACCATGGAAATCGCTTTGGGACCCCAAAACGGTGAGTAATAGTCCACGAAACGGGTCAAAATCAAGAAAAAACGTGAGTGTTGATGACCGACATGTAAATGCACCCCGGGGTTCTTCAATTGTGGAAATCACTCCGGGACCCCAAAAGAGTGAGTAATAGTCTACAAAATGGGCAAGAATCGGCCAAAAGTGTGAGTGTTGATGACCAACACGTAAACGCACCCCGCGGTTCGTTAATCGTAGAAATCACTTCGAGACCCCAAAACAGTCCGTAATAGTCCAGAAACGGGGCAGAATCGGCCAAAACTGCAAGAGTTGATGACCGACACATAAACGCACCCGAGTGTCCGTCAATCATGAAAATCAAATGGGGACACAAAAAATAGAGTAATAGTCCACGAAACGGGCCAGAATCGGCCAAAACTGCTAGTGTTGATGACCCACATGTAAACACACTCTATGGTTCGTTAATCATGGAAATCACTCCGGGACCCCAAAACAACGAGTAATAATCCATGAAACGGGCCAGAATCGGCAGAAACTATGAGTGTCGATGACCAACACGTAATCGCACCTTGGGGTTCAACCACTATGGAATCGCTTCGGGACCCCTAAATGATGAGTAATAGTCCATGAATCGCGCCAGAATTGGCCAAAATTGTGAGTGTTGACAACACAGACGCAAACGCACCCCGGGGATTGTAAATCGTGGAAATCGCTCTGGGACGCCAAAACGGTGAGTAATAGTGCACGAAACAGACCAAAAATTGGCAAAAATTGTGAGTGTCATTGACCGACACGTAAACGCACCACGGGGTTCGTAAATCGTGGAAATCACTCCGGGACCCCCAAAACTAAGTAATACTCTAAGAAACGAGCCAGAATCGGCCCAAACTACGATTGTTGATGACCTACACTAAAGCGCACCTTGGGGTTCAACAACCTTGGAAATCACTTTGGGACCCCAAAACGGTGAGTAATAGTCCACGAAACGGGTCAAAATAAAAAAATGCGAGTGTTGATGACCGACACGTAAACGCACCCAGGGGTTCGTTAATCGTGGAAATCACTCTGGGACCCCAAAACAGTGAGTAATAGTCTACAAAATGGGTAAGAATCGGCCAAAAGTGTGAGTGTTGATGACCAACACGTAAATGCACCCCGCGGTTTGTTAATCGTGGAAATCACATCGAGACCCCAAAATATTGCGTAATAGTGCCCGAAACGGGCCTGAATCGGCCAAAACTGTGAGTGTTGATGACCGACACGTACGCGCACCTTGGGGTTCAACAACTATGGAAATCACTTCGGGGCCCCTAAACAGTGAGTAAATAGTCCATGAAACTGGCCAGAATCAGCCAAAACTGTGAGTGTTGATGACCGACACGTAAATGCACCCCGGGGTTCATAAATCGTGGAAATCACTCTGGGACCCCCAAAACTGAGTGATAGACCAAGAAACGGGCCAGAATCGGCCCAACTGCAACTGTTGATGACCTACACTTAAACGCACCTTGGGGATCAACAACCATGGAAATCGTTTTAGGCGTAATACTCCACGAAACTGGTCAGAATCGACAAAAACCGCGAGTGCTGATAACCGACACATAAGCGCACCCGGGGGTTCGTTAATCGTGGAAATCACTCCGGGGCCCCAAAGCAATGATTAATAGTCCACGAAACGGGCCAGAATCGGCCAAAACTGCTAGTGTTGATGACCCACATGTAAACACACTCTATGGTTCGTTAATCATGGAAATCACTCCGGGACCCCAAAATAGTTAGTAATAGTCGATGAAACGGGCCAGAATCGGCCGAAACTATGACTGTCGATGACCGACACGTAAACGCACCTTGGGGTCCAACCACTATGGAATCGCTTCGGGACCCCTAAATGATGAGTAATAGTCCACGAATCGCGTCATAATTGGCCAAAACTGTGAGTGTTGACAACACAGACACAAACGCACCCCGGGGATTGTAAATCATGGAAATCGCTCTGGGACCCCCAAAACTAAGTAATACTCTAAGAAACGGGCCAGAATCGGCCCAAACTGCGATTGTTGATGACCTACACTTAAGCGCACCTTGGGGTTCAACAACTATGGAAATCGCTTTGGGACCCCAAAACGGTGAGTAATAGTCCACGAAACGGGTCAAAATCGAGAAAAAACGTGAGTGTTGATGACCGACATGTAAATGCACCCCAGGGTTCTTCAATTGTGGAAATCACTCCGGGACCCCAAAACAGTGAGTAATAGTCTACAAAATGGGCAAGAATCGGCCAAAAGTGTGAGTGTTGATGACCAACACGTAAACGCACCCCGCGGTTCTTTACTCGTGGAAATCACTTCGAGACCCCAAAACAGTCCGTAATAGTCCAGAAACGGGGCAGAATCGGCCAAAACTGCAAGTGTTGATGACCGACACATAAACGCACCCGAGTGTCCGTCAATCATGAAAATCACATGGGGACACAAAAAATAGAGTAATAGTGCAAGAAACGGACCAGAAATTGGCCAAAATTGTGAGTGTCATTGACCGACACGTAAACGCACCACCGGGTTCGTAAATCGTGGAAATCACTCCGGGACCCCCAAAACTAAGTAATACTCTAAGAAACGGGCCAGAATTGGCCCAAACTACGATTGTTCATGACCTACACTTAAGCACATCTTGGGGTTCAACAACCATGGAAATCGCTTTGGGGCCCCAAAACGGTGAGTAATAGTCCACGAAACGGGTCAAAATCGAAAAAAAAAACGCGAGTGTTGATGACCGACACGTAAACGCACCCGGGGTTCGTTAATCGTGGAAATCACTCCGGGACCCCAAAACAATGAGTAATATTCTACAAAATGGGTAAGAATCGGCCAAAAGTGTGAGTGTTGATGACCAACACGTAAACGCACCCCGCGGTTTGTTAATCGTGGAAATCACTTCGAGACCCCAAAACAGTGCGTAATAGTCCATGAAATGGGGCAGAATCGGCCTAAACTGCAAGTGTTGATGATTGACACATAAACACACCCGAGTGTCCGTCAATCATGAAAATCACACCTGGACCCAAAAAATAGAGTAATAGTGCACGAAACGGACCAGAAATTGCCCAAAATTGTGAGTGTAATTGACCGACACGTAGACGCACCACGGGGTTCGTAAATCGTGGAAATCACTCCGTGACCCCCAAAACTAAGTAATACTCTAAGAAACGGTCCAGAATCGGCCAAAACTGTGAGTGTTGATGACCTACACTTAAGCGCACCTTGGGGTTCAACAACCATGGAAATCGCTTTGGGACCCCAAAACGGTGAGTAATAGTCCATGAAATGTGTCAAAATTGACAGAAAACGCGAGTCTTGATGACCGACACGTAAACGCACCCCGGGGATCGTTGATCGTGGAAATCACTCTGGAACCCCAAAACAGTGAGTAATAGTCTACAAAATGGGCAAGAATCGGCCAAAAGTGTGAGTGTTGATGACCAACACGTAAACGCACCCCGCGGTTCGTTAATCGTGGAAATCATTTCGAGACCCCAAAACAGTGCGTAGTAGTCCACAAAACGGGCCAGAATCGGCCAAAACTGTGAGTGTTGATGACCGACACCTAAACGCACCCAAGTGTTCGTCAATCACGGAAATCACACCGTGACCCAAAAAACAGAGTGATAGTCGAAGAAATGTGCCAGAATCGGCCAAAACTGTGAGTGTTGATGACTGATACGTAAGCGCACCTTGGGGTTCAACAACTATGGAAATCACTTCTGGGCCCCAAAATAGTGAGTAAATAGTCCACAAAACGGGCCAGCATCGGCCAAAAGTGTGAGTGTTTATGACCAACACGTAAACTCACCCCGCGGTTTGTTAATCGTGGAAATCACGACAAGACCCCAAAACATTGCGTAATAGTGCCCGAAACGGGCCAGAATCGGCCAAAACTGTGAGTGTTGATGACCGACACGTAAGCGCACCTTGGGGTTCAACAACTATGGAAATCACTTCGGGGCCCCTAAACAGTGAGTAAATAGTCCATGAAACTGGCCAGAATCAGCCAAAACTGTGAGTGTTGATGACCGACACGTAAATGCACCCCGGGGTTCATAAATCGTGGAAATCACTCTCGGACCCCCAAAACTGAGTGATAGACCAAGAAACGGGCCATAATCGGCCCAACTGCAATTGTTGATGACCTACACTTCAAGGCACCTTGGGATCAACAACCATGGAAATCGTTTTAGGCGTAATACTCCACGAAACTGGTCAGAATCGACAAAAACCGTGAGTGCTGATAACCGACACATAAGCGCACCCGGGGGTTCGTTAATCGTGGAAATCACTCCGGGGCCCCAAAGCAATGATTAATAGTCCACGAAACGGGCCAGAATCGGCCAAAACTGCTAGTGTCGATGACCCACATGTAAACACACTCTATGGTTCGTTAATCATGGAAATCACTTCGGGACCCCAAAACAGTGAGTAATAGTCGATGAAACGGGCCAGAATCGGCCGAAACTATGACTGTCGATGACCGACACGTAAACGCACCTTGGGGTCCAACCACTATGGAATCGCTTCGGGACCCCTAAATGATGAGTAATAGTCCACGAATCGCGTCATAATTGGCCAAAACTGTGAGTGTTGACAACACAGACACACGCACCCCGGGGATTGTAAATCGTGGAAATCGCTCTGGGAAGCCAAAACGGTGAGTAATAGTGCACGAGACGGACCAAAAATTGGCCAAAATTGTGAGTGTCATTGACCGACACGAAAACACACCACGGGGTTCGTAAATCGTGGAAATCACTCCGGGACCCCCAAAACTAAGTAATACTCTAAGAAACTGGCCAGAATCGGCCCAAACTGCGATTGTTGTTGACCTACACTTAAGCGCACCTTGGGGTTCAACAACTATGGAAATCGATTTGGGACCCCAAAACGGTGAGTAATAGTACACGAAACGGGTCAAAATCAAGAAAAAACGCGAGTGTTGATGACCGACATGTAAATGCACCCCGGGGTTCTTCAATTGTGAAATCACTCCGGGACCCCAAAACAGTGAGTAATAGTCTACAAAATGGCCAAGAATCGGCCAAAAGTGTGAGTGTTGATGACCAACACGTAAACGCACCCCGCGGTTCGTTAATCGTGGTAATCACTTCAAGACCCCAAAACAGTCCGTAATAGTCCAGAAACGGGGCAGAATCGGCCAAAACTGCAAGTATTGATGACCGACACATAAACGCACCCGAGTGTCCGTCAATCATGAAAATCACATGGGGACACAAAAAATAGAGTAATAGTGCAAGAAACGGACCAGAAATTGGCCAAAATTGTGAGTGTCATTGACCGACACGTAAACGCACCACCGGGTTCGTAAATCGTGGAAATCACTCCGGGACCCCCAAAACAAGTAATACTCTAAGAAACGGGCCAGAATTGGCCCAAACTACGATTGTTCATGACCTACACTTAAGCGCACCTTGGGGTTCAACAACCATGAAAATTGCTTTGGGGCCCCAAAACGGTGAGTAATAGTCCACGAAACGGGTCAAAATCGAAAAAAACGCGAGTGTTGATGACCGACACGTAAACGCACCCGGGGTTCGTTAATCGTGGAAATCACTCCGGGACCCCAAAACAGTGAGTAATATTCTACAAAATGGGTACGAATTGGCCAAAAGTGTGAGTGTTGATGACCAACACGTAAACGCACCGCGCGGTTTGTTAATCGTGGAAATCACTTCGAGACCGCAAAACAATGCGTAATAGTCCACGAAACGGGGCAGAATCGGCCTAAACTGCAAGTGTTGATGATTGACACATAAACTCACCCGAGTGTCTGTCAATCATGAAAATCACACCTGGACCCAAAAAATAGAGTAATAGTGCACGAAACGGACCAGAAATTGGCCAAAATTGTGAGTGTCATTGACCGACACGTAAACGCACCACGGGGTTTGTAAATCGTGGAAATCACTCCGTGACCCCCAAAACTAAGTAATACTCTAAGAAACGGTCCAGAATCGGCCAAAACTGCGAGTGTTGATGACCTACACTTAAGCGCACCTTGGGGTTCAACAACCATGGAAATCGCTTTGGGACCCCAAAACGGTGTGTAATAGTCCATGAAATGTGTCAAAATTGACAGAAAATGCGAGTGTTGATGACCGACACGTAAACGCACCCCAGGGATCGTTGATCGTGGAAATCACTCTGGAACCCCAAAACAGTGAGTAATAGTCTACAAAATGGGCAAGAATCGGCCAAAAGTGTGAGTGTTGATGACCAACACGTAAACGCACCCCGCGGTTCGTTAATCGTGGAAATCATTTCGAGACACCAAAACAGTGCGTAATAGTCCACAAAACGGGCCAGAATCGGCCAAAACTGTGAGTGTTGATGACCGACACCTAAACGCACCCAAGTGTTCGTCAATCACGGAAATCACACCGTGACCCAAAAAACAGAGTGATAGTCCAAGAAACGTGCCAGAATCGGCCAAAACTATGAGTGTTGATGACTGATACGTAAGCGCACCTTGGGGTTCAACAACTATGGAAATCACTTCTGGGCCCCAAAACAGTGAGTAAATAGTCCACGAAACGGGCCAGCATCGGCCAAAAGTGTAAGTGTTGATGACCAACACGTAAACGCACCCCGCGGTTTGTTAATCCTGGAAATCACGTCGAGACCCCAAAACATTGCGTAATAGTGCCCGAAACGGGC
>NC_041388.1:418754749-418764397 GCF_002162155.2 Triticum dicoccoides | reverse complement strand
TGACCGACATGAAAACGCACCACGGGGTTCGTAAATCATGGAAATCACTCCGGGACCCCCAAAACTAAGTAATACTCTAAGAAACGGGCCAGAATCGGCCCAAACTGCGATTGTTGATGACCTACACTTAAGCGCACCTTGGGGTTCAACAACTATGGAAATCGCTTTGGGACCCCAAAATGGTGAGTAATAGTCCACGAAACGGGTCAAAATCGAGAAAAAACGCGAGTGTTGATGACCGACATGTAAATGCACCCCGGGGTTCTTCAATTGTGGAAATCACTCCGGGACCCCAAAACAGTGAGTAATAGTCTACAAAATGGGCAAGAATCGGCCAAAAGTGTGAGTGTTGATGACCAACACGTAAACGCACCCCACGGTTCGTTAATCATGGAAATCACTTCGAGACCCCAAAACAGTCCGTAATAGTCCAGAAACGGGGCAGAATCGGCCAAAACTGCAAGTGTTGATGACCGACACATAAACGCACCCGAGTGTCCGTCAATCATGAAAATCACATGGGGACCCAAAAAATAGAGTAATAGTGCAAGAAACGGACCAGAAATTGGCCAAAATTGTGAGTGTCATTGTCCGACACGTAAACGCACCGCTGGGTTCGTAAATCGTGGAAATCACTCCGGGACCCCCAAAACTAAGAAATACACTAAGAAACGGGCCAGAATTGGCCCAAACTACGATTGTTCATGACCTACACATAAGCGCACCTTGGGGTTCAAAAACCATGGAAATCGCTTTGGGACCCCAAAACGGTGAGTAATAGTCCACGAAACGGGTCAAAATCGGAAAAAAACGCGAGTGTTGATGACCGACACGTAAACGCACCCGGGGTTCGTTAATCGTGGAAATCACTCCGAGACCCCAAAACAGTGAGTAATAGTCTACAAAATGTGTAAGAATCGGCCAAAAGTGTGAGTGTTGATGACCAACACGTAAACGCACCCCGCGGTTTGTTAATCGTGGAAATCACTTCGAGACCCCAAAACAGTGCGTAATAGTCCACGAAACGGGGCAGAATCGGCCTAAACTGCAAGTGTTGATGATTGACACATAAACGCACCCGAGTGTCCGTCAATCATGAAAATCACACCTGGACCCAAAAAATAGAGTAATAGTGCACGAAACGGACCAGAAATTGGCCAAAATTGTGAGTGTCATTGACCGACACGTAAACGCACCACGGGGTTCGTAAATCGTGGAAATCACTCCGGGACCCCCAAAACTAAGTAATACTCTAAGAAACGGTCCAGAATCGGCCAAAACTGTGAGTGTTGATGACCTACACTTAAGCGCACCTTGGGGTTCAACAACCATGGAAATCGCTTTGGGACCCCAAAACGGTGAGTAATAGTCCATGAAATGTGTCAAAATTGACAGAAAACGCGAGTGTTGATGACCGACACGTAAACACACCCCGGGGATCGTTGATCGTGGAAATCACTCTGGAACCCCAAAACAGTGAGTAATAGTCAACAAAATGGGCAAGAATCGGCCAAAAGTGTGATTGTTGATGACCAACACGTAAACGCACCCCGCGGTTCGTTAATCGTGGAAATCATTTCGAGACCCCAAAACAGAACGTAATAGTCCATAAAACGGGCCAGAATCGGCCAAAACTGTGAGTGTTGATGACCGACACCTAAACGCACCCAAGTGTTCGTCAATCATGGAAATCACACCGTGACCCAAAAAACAGAGTGATAGTCCAAGAAACGTGCCAGAATCGGCCAAAACTGTGAGTGTTGATGACTGATACGTAAGCGCACCTTGGGGTTCAACAACTATGGAAATCACTTCTGGGCCCCAAAACAGTGAGTAAATAGTCCACGAAACGGGCCAGCATCGGCCAAAACTGTGAGTGTTCATGACCAACACATAAACGCACCCGAGTGTTCGTCAATCATGGAAATCACACCGGGACCCAAAAAACAGAGTGATAGTCCAAGAAACGTGCCAGAATCGGTCCAAACTATGAGTGTTGATGACCGACACGTAAGCGCACCTTGGGGTTCAACAACTATGGAAATCACTTCGGGGCCCCAAAACAGTGCGTAATAGTCCACGAAACGGGCCAGAATCAGCCAAAACTGTGAGTGTTGATGCCCGGCACGTAAATGCACTCCGGCGTTCGTAAATCATGGAAATCACTCTGGGACCCCCAAAACTGAGTGATAGACCAAGAAACGGGCCAGAATCGGCCCAACTGCAATTGTTGATGACCTAAACTTAAGCGCACCTTGGGGTTCAACAACCATGGAAATTGTTTTGGGGCGTAATAGTCCACGAAACGGGTCAGAATCGACAAAAACCGCGAGTGCTGATAACCGACACATAAACGCACCCGGGTGTTTGTTAATCGTGGAAATCACTCCGGGGCCCCAAAACAATGAGTAATAGTCCACGAAATAGGCCAGAATCGGCCAAAACTGCTAGTGTTGATGACCGACATGTAAACACACTCTATGGTTCGTTAATCATGGAAATCACTCCGGGACCCCAAAACAGTGAGTAATAGTCCACGAAACGGGCCTGAATCAGCCGAAACTATGAGTGTCGATGACCGACACGTAAACGCACCTTGGGGTTCAACCACTATGGAATCGCTTCGGGACCCCTAAATGATGAGTAATAGTCCACGAATCGCGTCAGAATTGGCCAAAACTGTGAGTGTCGACAACAGAGACGCAAACGCACCCTGGGGATTGTAAATCATGGAAATCGCTCTGGGACGCCAAAACGGTGAGTAATAGTGCATGAAACGGACCAGAAATTGGCCAAAATTGTGAGTGTCATTGACCGACACGTTAACGCACCACGGTGTTCGTAAATCGTTGAAATCACTCCGGGGCCCCCAAAACTAAGTAATACTCTAAGAAACGGGCCAGAATCGGCCCAAACTGTGATTGTTGATGACCTTCACTTAAGCGCACCTTGGGGTTCAACAACCATGGAAATCGCTTTGGGACCCAAAACAGTGAGTAATAGTCCACGAAACGGGTCAAAATCGACAAAAAACACGAGTGTTGATGACCGACATGTAAACGCACCCCGGGGTTCGTCAATTGTGGAAATCACTCCGGGACCCCAAAACAGTGAGTAATAGTCTACAAAATGGGCAAGAATCGGCCAAAAATGTGATTGTTGATGACCAACATGTAAACGCACCCCGCGGTTCGTTAATCGTGGAAATCTGCGTAATAGTCCACGAAACAGGGCAGAATCGGTCAAAACTGCAAGTGTTGATGACCGACACATAAATGCACCCGAGTGTCCGTCAATCATGAAAATCACACCGGGACCCAAAAAATAGAGTAATAGTGCACGAAACAGACCAGAAATTGGCCAAAATTGTGAGTGTCATTGACCGACACGTAAACGCACCACGGGGTTCGTAAATCGTGGAAATCACTCCGGGACCCCAAAACTAAGTAATACTCTAAGAAACGGTCCAGAATCGGCCAAAACTACGAGTGTTGATGACCTACACTTAAGCGCACCTTGGGGTTCAACAACCATGGAAATCTCTTTGGGACCCCAAAACGGTGAGTAATAGTCCACAAAATGTGTCAAAATCGACAAAAATCGCGAGTGTTGATGACCGACATGTAAACGCACCCCGGGGTTCGTTAATCGTGGAAATCACTCCGGGACCCCAAAACAGTGTGTAATAGTATACAAAATGGGCAAGAATCGGCCAAAAGTGTGAGTGTTGATGACCAATACGTAAACGCACCCCGCGGTTTGTTAATCGTGGAAATCACTTCGAGACCATAAAACAGTGCGTAATAGTCCACGAAACGGGCCAGAATCGGCCAAAACTGTGAGTGTTGATGACCGACACATAAACGCACCCGAGTGTTCGTCAATCATGGAAATCACATCGGGACCCAAAAAACAGAGTGATATACCAAGAAAAGGGCCAGAATCGGCCCAACTGCAATTGTTGATGACCTACACTTAAGCGCACCTTGGGGTTCAACAACCATGGAAATTGTTTTGGGGCGTAATAGTCTACGAAACGGGTCAGAATCGACAAAAACCGCGAGTGCTGATAACCGACACATAAGTGCACTCGGGTGTTTGTTAATCGTGGAAATCACTTTGGGGCCAAAAAACAATGAGTAATAGTCCACGAAATGGGCCAGAATCGGCCAAAACTGCTAGTGTTGATGACCGACATGTAAACACACTCTATGGTTCGTTATTCATAGAAATCACTCTGGGACCACAAAATAGTGAGTAATAGTCCACGAAACGGGCCAGAATCGGCCGAAACTATGAGTGTCGATGACCGACACGTAAACACACCTTGGGGTTCAACCACTATGGAATCGCTTCGGGACCCCTAAATGACGAGTAATAGTCCACGAATCGCGTCAGAATTGGCCAAATCTGTGAGTGTTGACAACAGAGATGCAAACGCACCCCGGGGATTGTAAATCGTGGAAATCGCTCTGGGACGCCAAAACGGTGAGTAATAGTGCACGAAATGGACCAAAAATTGGCCAAAATTGTGAGGGTCATTGCCCGACACGTAAACACACCACAGGGTTCGTAAATCGTGGAAATCACTCCGGGACCCCCAAAACTAAGTAATACTCTAAGAAACGGTCCAGAATCGGCCAAAACTGCGAGTGTTGATGACCTACCCTTAAGCGCACCTTGGGGCTCAACAACCATGGAAATCGCTTTGGGATCCCAAAACGGTGAGTAATAGTCCACGAAATGTGTCAAAATCAACAAAAATCGCGAGTGTTGATGACCGACATGTAAACGGACCCCGGGGTTCGTTAATCGTGGAAATCACTCCGGGACCGCAAAACAGTGAGTAATAGTCTACAAAATGGGCAAAAATCGGCCCAAAGTGTGAGTGTTGATGTCCAACACGTAAACGCACCCCGCGGTTTGTTAATCGTGGAAATCACTTCGACACCCCAAAACAGTGCGTAATAGTCCACGAAACGGGCCAGAATCGGCCAAAACTGTGAGTGTTGATGACCGACACATAAACGCACCCGAGTGTTCGTCAATCATGGAAATCACACCGGGACCCAAAAAACAGAGTGATAGTCCAAGAAACATGCCAGAATCGGCCACAACTGTGAGTGTTGATGACCGACACGTAAGCGCACATTGGGGTTCAACAACTATGGAAATCACTTCGGGGCCCCAAAACAGTGAGTAAATAGTCCACGAAACGGGTCAGAATCAGCCAAAACTGTGAGTGTTGATGACCGACACGTAAATGCACCCCGGCGTTCATAAATCATGGAAATCACTCTGGGACCCCCAAAACTGAGTGATAGACCAAGAAACGGGCCAGAATCGGCCCAACTGCAATAGTTGATGACCTACACTTAAGCGCACCTTGGGGTTCAACAACCATGGAAATTGTTTTGGGGCGAAATAGTCCACGAAACGGGTCGGAATCGACAAAAACCGCGAGTGCTGATAACCGACACATAAGCGCACCCGGGTGTTTGTTAATCGTGGAAATCACTCCGGGGCCCCAAAACAATGAGTAATAGTCCACGAAACGGGCCAGAATCGGCCAAAACTGCTAGTGTTGATGATCAACATGTAAACACACTCTATGGTTCGTTAATCATCGAAATCACTCCGGGACCCAAAAACAGTGAGTAGTAGTCCACGAAACGGGCCAAAATCGGCCGCAACTATGAGTGTCGATGACCAACACGTAAACGCACCTTGGGGTTCAACCACTATGGAATCTCTTCGGGACCCCTAAATGATGAGTAATTGTCCAGGAATCGCGTCAGAATTGGCCAAAACTGTGAGTGTTGACAACGGAGATGAAAACGCACCCCGGGGATTGCAAATCGTGGAAATCGCTCTGGGATGCCAAAACGGTGAGTAATAGTGCACGAAACGGACCAAAAATTGGCCGAAATGGTGAGTGTCATTGACCGACACGTAAACGGACCACGAGGTTCGTAAATCGTGGAAATCACTCCGGGACCCCCAAACTAAGTAACACTCTAAGAAACGGTCCAGAATCGGCCAAAACTGCGAGTGTTGATGACCTACACTTAAGCGCACCTTGGGGTTCAACAACCATGGAAATCGCTTTGGGACCCCTAAACGGTGAGTAATCTATACTACTATATAGTATACGAGTAACTTGTAATATGGACCGTTGGATAGTCTCAATCGAATGGCTAACATTTGTTTGCTCGGGTACTGCTGCAGTATATACCGTTGGATAAAAAGATCCTACGGCTGTCATTCCAAGGATTCGCGGTCCTGCAGCCTACTCCTGCATGCGCACATGGCATGGGCTGGTTCTGAGGATGTGACATATGGGGCCCATCTTGCATCTTTTGGGTGAACTCGAGAGGATTCCTTCCATACAAAAAACTGACAGCTACTCTGCCTGATCCTATGCACAACCTGCAAAGGCAAGACAAGGCCAGGTCGGTGGAAACCTTCAAAAAAAAAACAACCTCAAAAAGCTTCAAGTCTCCACGATTTGGCTGGATAATAAAAAACACACATGTATTTGTGTTGATGTGTTCGCCACAAAAAAAAGTCGTGCTGGTCCATCTGCCAATATAAATTTCATTTCTTATTTTTTTAGATTATGTACTTCTCTAAAGTAAATATAAGTTTACTTTTCTTCTATTACATTGCTTATCAATCTACCCCTAATAATAGAGCAAATAGTGATTCTGATCGCCTGTCCAAATAATTGCCCTCAAATTAGCTATAAATTACCTGCTATACCACCCATAAGTTAAGAAAACAATTCGGTTTTCATTTCCAAAGGCACCGCTATGCTCAGTGGTTATATATATATGATACTCTATCTATAACACAAACACATTACCAGTAAATGGTGGCTAGAGCTTGTTGCTTCTACCTTGAAGACGAGGGTTTGAATCGGTAATACCAATTTTTTGCCTCCTTTTTTCTTCGGCACCTCCTCCACCCTCCTACGCCTTCATGGGCCAGTATACGGGGTGTGATGCCCCTATTTTTTTTGTTTCATTTTGTTTTTTTCTTTTCTCACTTATGTTTTAGTTTTTCATTCTAAAATTAATTTGAGAATTCCAAATTATATAAAAAAATCAGTTATAAATAAAATGTTAGAGAAATTATAAAATGTGAGTGAATTCAAAAAATCATTGGAAAACCATAAAATTTTCGCTGTTTCAAAAAATGTCGGTGATTTTACGAAACTGTTTGCAAATTATAAAAAATCACAATCTGGAAAAACATGTCGGGAAGTAAAATCATGTTCATGATTTTGGAAAAAAGGATTGTGTATTCAAAACATATTCGTGAATCTGGAAAAAAATTCCATGAAATTCTAGAAAATATTTTAAAAAATCAAATGTTTTTGCGAAATTCAAAATTTATCCCCCAGTTAAAAAAGTTATCAATTCAAAAATGATAGCTGAGTCAAAAAATATTCATGAATTCAAAAACTATTCATGCATTTCAATAAATGTTTGTCTAAACAAAACAAATGTTCGTGATTTTTTAACAATGTTCTTATTTAAAAAAGATGTTTGCCGAGTCGAAAAACTGTTCGTTGATTTAGAAGTATTTTATGTCTAGGATTTGATAAGTTTTTGGAAAGTCTTTATATGTCTAGGCATTGGGAGTAGTTCGTGGTAGATGAGATTTGTTTTTAAAGATTTAAATATCCCCTTGCGCGAGACAATGGCAAGTGTGTCGTGCAGTGGCAAGGTCATTGCCTAGGAATTTACCATGTCGAATGCATTGCGATCACGTGGACATTGTGTCCATCATCAACGAGACTGAGAAGAAAGATATGTGGCAACATGGCGGGCCACCGTGTTAAAATAGAGTCATTCTTATTGAGTCATACTTATTTGGCTAGCATGTATTTTTTGTCTCCCGTTGCAACGCACGGGCATGTTTGCTAGTAGTCCACAAAATGTGTCAAAATCGACAAAAACCGCGAGTGTTGATGACCGACACGTAAACGCACCCCGGGGTTCGTTAATCATGGAGATCACTCTGGGACCCCAAAACAGTGAGTAATAGTCTACAAAATGGGCAAGAATCGGCCAAAAGTGTGAGTGTTGATGACCAACACGTAAACGCACCCCGCGGTTCGTTAATCGTGGAAATCACTTCGAGACCCCAAAACAGTGCGTAATAGTCCACGAAACGGGCCATAATCGGCCAAAACTATCAGTGTTGATGACCGACACATAAACGCTCCCGAGTGTTCGTCAATCATGGAAATCACACCGGGACCCAAAAAACAGAGTGATAGTCCAGGAAACGTGCCAGAATCGGCCAAAACTGTGAGTGTTGATGAGTGACACGTAAGCGCACCTTGGGTTCAACACCTATGGAAATCACTTCGGGGCCCCAAAACAGTGAGTAAATAGTCCATGAAACGGGCCAGAATCAGCCAAAACTGTGAGTGTTGATGACAGACACGTAAATGTACCCCGGCGTACATAAATCATGGTAATCACTGTGGGACCCCCAAAACAGAGTGATAGACCAAGAAACGGGCCAGAATCGTTCCAACTGCAATTGTTTGTGACCTACACTTAAGCGCACCTTGGGGTTCAACAACCATGGAAATTGTTTTGGGGCGTAATAGTCCATGAAACGGGTCGGAATCGACAAAAACCGTGAGTGATGATAACCGACTCATAAGCGCTCCCGGGTGTTTGTTAATCGTAGAAATCAGTCCGGGGCCCCAACACAATGAGTAGTAGTCCATGAAACGGGCCAGAATCGGCCAAAACTGCTAGTGTTGATGACCGACATGTAAACACACTCTATGGTTCGTTAATCATGGAAATCACTCCGGGACCCCAAAACAGTGAGTAATAGTCCACGAAACGGGCCAGAATCGGCCGAAACTATGAGTGTCGATGACCGACACGTAAACGCACCTTGGGGTTCAACCACTATGGAATCTCTTCGGGACCCCCAAATGATGAGTAATAGTCCACGAATCACGTCAGAATTGGCCAAAACTGTGAGTGTTGACAACAGAGAAGCAAACGCACCCCAGGGATTGTAAATCGTGGAAATCGCTCTGGGACGGCAAAACGGTGAGTAATAGTGCACGAAACGGACCAAAAATTGGCCAAAATTGTGAGTGTCATTGACCGACACGTAAACGCACCACGGGGTTCGTAAATCGTGGAAATCACTCCGGGACCCCCAAAACTAAGTAATACTCTAAGAAACGGTCTAGAATCGGCCAAAACTGTGAGTGTTGATGACCTACACTTAAGCGCACCTTGGGGTTCAACAACCATGGAAATCGCTTTGGGACCCCAAAACGGTGAGTAATAGTCCACGAAATGTGTCAAAATCGACAAAAATCGCGAGTGTTGATGACCGACACGTAAACGCACCCCGGGGTTTGTTAATCGTGGAAATCACTCTGGGACCCCAAAACAGTGAGTAATAGTCTACGAAATGGGCAAGAATCGGCCAAAAGTGTGAGTGTTGATGATCAACACGTAAACGCACCCCGCGGTTCGTTAATCGTGGAAATCACTTCGAGACCCCAAAACAGTGCGTAATAGTCCACGAAACGGCCCAGAATCGGCCAAAACTGTGAGTGTTGATGACCGACACATAAACGCACCCGAGTGTTCGTCAATC
>NC_041388.1:418752128-418754125 GCF_002162155.2 Triticum dicoccoides | reverse complement strand
ACCCAAAAAACAGAGTGATAGTCCAAGAAGCGTGCCAGAATCGGCCAAAACTGTGAGTGTTGATGACCGACACGTAAGCGCACACCTTGGGGTTCAACAACTATGGAAATCACTTCGGGGCCCCAAAACTTTGTGTAAATAGTCCACGAAACGGGCCAGAATCAGCCAAAACTGTGAGTGTTGATGACCGACACGTAAAGGCACCCCGGCGTTCATAAATCGTGGAAATCACTCTGGGACCCCCAAAACTGAGTGATTGACCAAGAAACGGGCCTGAATCGGCCCAACTGCAGTTGTTGATGACCTACACTTAAGCGCACCTTGGGGTTCAACAACCATGGAAATTGTTTTGGGGCGTAATAGTCCACGAAACGGGTCAGAATCGACAAAAACCGTGAGTGCCGATAACCGACATATAAGCGCACCCGGGTGTTTGTTAGTCGTGGAAATCACTCTGGGGCCCCAAAACAATGAGTAATAGTCCACGAAACGGGCCAGAATCGGCAAAAACTGCTAGTGTTGATGACCGACATGTAAACACACTCTATGGTTCGTTAATCATGGAAATCACTCCGGGACCCCAAAACAGTGAGTAATAGTCCACGAAACGGGCCAGAATCGGCCGAAACTATGAGTGTGGATGACCGACACGTAAACGCTCCTTGGGGTTCAACCACTATGGAATCGCTTCGGGACTCCTAAATGATGAGTCATAGTCCACGAATCGCGTCAGAATTGGCCAAAACTGTGAGTGTTGACAACAGAGATGCAAATGCACCCCAGGGATTGTAAATCGTGGAAATCGCTCTGGGACGCCAAAATGGTGAGTAATAGTGCACGAAACGGACCGGAAATTGGCTAAAATTGTGAGTGTCATTTTTTTTGACCAGGAACAGTAGGAAAGGCTCCTATTGTGTTACTATATTATAATAATAAGTAAGCTGTACAATGGGTATTTACATGATGGGGGGGTTGGGGGAAGATACAAGATGCCACGTAAACGCACCATGGGGTTCGTAAATCATGGAAATCACTCCGGGACCCCCAAAGCTAAGTAATACTCTAAGAAACGGGCTAGAATCGGCCCAAACTGCGATTGTTGATGACCTACACTTAAGCGCACCTTGGGGTTCAACAACCATGGAAATCACTTTGGGACCCCCAAAACGGTGAGTAATTGTCCACGAAATGTGTCAAAATTGACAGAAAACGCGAGTGTTGATGACCGACACGTAAACGCACCCCGGGGATCGTTGATCGTGGAAATCACTCCGGAACCCCAAAACAGTGAGTAATAGTCTACAAAATGGGCAAGAATCGGCCAAAAGTGTGAGTGTTGATGACCAACACGTAAATGCACCCCGCGGTTCGTTAATCGTGGAAATCATTTTGAGAACCCAAAACAGTGCGTAATAGTCCACAAAACGGGCCAGAATCGGCCAAAACTGTGATTGTTGATGACCGACACCTAAACGCACCCAAGTGTTCGTCAATCATGGAAATCACACCGGGACCCAAAAAACAGAGTGATAGTCCAAGAAACGTGCCAGAATCGGCCAAAACTGTGAGTGTTGATGACCGATACGTAAGCGCACCTTGGGGTTCAACAATTATGGAAATCACTTCGGGGCCCCAAAACGGTGAGTAAAGAGTCCACGAAATGGGCCAGCAACGGCCGAAACTATGAGTGTGGATGACCGACACGTAAACGCTCCTTGGGGTTCAACCACTATGGAATCGCTTCGGGACCCCTAAATGATGAGTCATAGTCCACGAATCGCGTCAAAATTGGCGAAAACTTTGAGTGTTGACAACAGAGATGCAAATGCACCCCAGGGATTGTAAATCGTGGAAATCGCTCTGGGACGCCAAAACGGTGAGTAATAGTGCACGAAACGGACCAGAAATTGGCTAAAATTGTGAGTGTCATTTTTTTTGACCAGGAACAGTAGGAAAGGCTCCTATTGTGTTACTATATTATAATAATAAGTAAGCTG
>NC_041388.1:418726782-418751852 GCF_002162155.2 Triticum dicoccoides | reverse complement strand
GATACAAGTTGCCACGTAAACGCACCACGGGGTTCCTAAATCGTGGATATCACTCCGGGACCCCCAAAACTAAGTAATACTCTAAGGAATGGGCCAGAATCGGCCCAAACTGCGGTTGTTGATGACCTACACTTAAGCGCACCTTGGGGTTCAACAACCATGGAAATCGCTTTGGGACCCCAAAACGGTGAGTAATAGTCCACGAAACGGGTCAAAATCGACAAAACACGCGAGTGTTGAAGACCGACATGTAAACGCACCCCGGGGTTCGTCAATTGTGGAAATCACTCCGGGACCCCAAAACAGTGAGTAATAGTCTATAAAATGGGCAAGAATCGGCCAGAAGTGTGAGTGTTGATGACCAACACGTAAACGCACCCAGCGGTTCGTTAATCGTGGAAATCACTTCGAGACCCCAAAACAGTGCGTAATAGTCCAGAAACGGGGCAGAATCGGCCAAAACTGCAAGTATTGATGACCGACACATAAACGCACCCGAGTGTCCGTCAATCATGAAAATCACATGGGGACCCAAAAAATATAGTAATAGTGCACGAAACGGACCAGATATTGGCCAAAATTTTGAGTGTCATTGACCGACACGTAAAGGCACCACGGGGTTCGTAAATCGTGGAAATCACTCCGGGACCCCCAAAACTAAGTAATACTCTAAGAAACGGGCCAGAATCGGCCCAAACTGCGATTGTTGATGACATACACTTAAGCGCACCTTGGGGTTCAACAACCATGGAAATTGCTTTGGGACCCCAAAACGGTGAGTAATAGTCCACGAAACGGGTCAAAATCGAAAAAAAAACACGAGTGTTGATGACCGACACGTAAACGCACCTCGGGGTTCGTTAATCGTGGAAATCACTCCGGGATCCCAAAACAGTGAGTAATAGTCTACAAAATGGGTAAGAAACGGCCAAAAGTGTGAGTGTTGATGACCAACACGTAAACGCACCCCGCGGTTTGTTAATCGTGGAAATCACGTCGAGACCCCAAAACATTGCGTAATAGGCCACGAAACGGGCCAGAATCGGCCAAAACTGTGAGTGTTGATGACCGACACATAAATGCACCCGAGTGTTCGTCAATCATGGAAATCACACCGGGACCCAAAAAACAGAGTGATAGTCCAAGAAACGTGCCAGAATCGGCCAAAACTGTGACTGTTGATGACCGACACGTAAGCGCACCTTCGGGTTCAACAACTATGGAAATCACTTCGGGGCCCCAAAACAGTGAGTAAATAGTCCACGAAACTGGCCAGAATCAGCCAAAACTGTGAGTGTTGATGACCGGCATGTAAATGCACCCCGGGGTTCATAAATCATGGAAATCACTCTGGGACCCCCAAAACTGAGTGATAGACCAAGAAACAGGCCATAATCGGCCCAACTGCAATTGTTGATGACCTACGCTTAAACGCACCTTGGGGTTCCACAACCATGGAAATCGTTTTAGGCGTAATACTCCACGAAACGGGTCAGAATCGACAAAAACCGCGAGTGCTGATAACCGACACGTAAGCGCACCCGGGGGTTCGTTAATTGTGGAAATCACTCCGGGGCCCCGAAGCAGTGAGTAATAGTCCATGATACGGGCCAGAATCGGCCAAAACTGCTCGTGTTGATGACCGACATGTACACACACTCTATGGTTCGTTAATCATGGAAATCACTCGGGGACCCCAAAACAGTAAGTAATAGTCCACGAAGCGGGCCAGAATCGGCCGAAACTATGAGTGTCGATGACCGACACGTAAACACAACTTGGGGTTCAACCACTATTGAATCGCTTCGGGACCCCTAAATGATGAGTAATAGTCCACGAATCGCGCCAGAATTGGCCAAAACTGTGAGTGTTGACAACAGAGACGCAAACGCACCCCGGGGATTGTAAATCGTGGAAATCGCTCTGGGACGCCAAAACGGTGAGTAATAGTGCACGAAACGGACCAAAAATTGGACAAAATTGTGAGTGTCATTGACCGACACGTAAACGCACCACGGGGTTCGTTAAGAATTGGCCAAAACTGTGAGTGTTGATGACCGACATGTAAACACACTCTATGGTTCGTTAAGAATGGAAATCACTCCGGGACCCCAAAACAGTGAGTAATAGTCCACGAAACGGGCCAGAATCGGCAGAAACTATGAGTGTCGATGACCGACACGTAAACGCTCCTTGGGGTTCAACCACTATGGAATCGCTTCGGGACCCCTAAATGATGAGTCATAGTCCACGAATCGCGTCAGAATTGGCCAAAACTGTGAGTGTTGATAACAGAGATGCAAATGCACCCCAGGGATTGTAAATCGTGGAAATTGCGCTGGGACGCCAAAACGGTGAGTAATAATGCATGAAACGGACCAGAAATTGGCTAAAATTGTAAGTGTCATTTTTTTTGACCAGGAACAGTAGGAAAGGCTCCTATTGTGTTACTATATTATAATAATAAGTAAGCTGTACAATGGGTATCTACATGATGGGGGGGGGTTGGGGGAAGATACAAGTTTCCACGTAAACGCACCACGGGGTTCCTAAATCGTGGAAATCACGCCAGGACCCCCAAAACTAAGTAATACTCTAAGAAACGGTCCAGAATCGGCCAAAACTACGAGTGTTGATGACCTACACTTAAGCGCACCTTGGGGTTCAACAACCATGGAAATCGCTTTGGGGCCCCAAAACGGTGAGTAATAGTCCACGAAACGGGTCAAAATCGACAAAACACGCGAGTGTTGAAGACCGACATGTAAACGCACCCCGGGGTTCGTCAATTGTGGAAATCACTCCGGGACCCCAAAACAGTGAGTAATAGTCTACAAAATGGGCAAAAATCGGCCAAAAGTGTGAGTGTTGATGACCAACACGTAAACGCACCCCGCGGTTCGTTAATCGTGGAAATCACTTCGAGACCCCAAAACAGTGCGTAATAGTCCAGAAACAGGGCAGAATCGGCCAAAACTGCAAGTATTGATGACCGACACATAAACGCACCCGAGTGTCCGTCAATCATGAAAATCACATGGGGACCCAAAAAATAGAGTAATAGTGCATGAAACGGACCAGATATTGCCCAAAACTGTGAGTGTCATTGACCGACACGTAAAGGCACCACGGGGTTCCTAAATCGTGGAAATCACTCCGGGACCCTCAAAACTAAGTAGTACTCTAAGAAACGGGCCAGAATCGGCCCAAACTGGGATTGTTGATGACATACACTTAAGCGCACCTTGGGGTTCAACAACCATGAAAATCGCTTTGGGACCCCAAAACGGTGAGTAATAGTCCACGAAACGGGTCAAAATTGAACAAAAAACGCGAGTGTTGATGACCGACACGTAAACGCACCTCGGGGTTCGTTAATCGCGGAAATCACTCCGTGACCCCAAAACAGTGAGTGAAAGTCTATAAAATGGGTAAGAAACGGCCAAAAGTGTGAGAGCTTTGATGACCACCACGTAAACGCACCCCGCGGTTTGTTAATCGTGGAAATCATGTCTAGACCCCAAATCATTGCGTAATAGGCCACGAAACGGCCAAAAGTGTGAGTGTTGATGACCGACACATAAATGCACCCGAGTGTTCGTCAATCATGGAAATCACACCGGGACCCAAAAAACAGAGTGATAGTCCAAGAAACGTGCCAGAATCGGCCAAAACTGTGAGTGTTGATGACCGACACGTAAGCGCACCTTAGGGTTCAACAACTATGGAAATCACTTCGGGGCCCCAAAACAGTGAGTAAATAGTCCATGAAACTGGCCAGAATCAGCCAAAACTATGAGTGTTAAAGACCGACACGTAAATGCACCCCGGGGTTCATAAATCGTGGAAATCACTCTGGGACCCCCAAAACTGAGTGATAGACCAAGAAACGGGCCAGAATCGGCCCAACTTTAATTGTTGATGACCTACACTTAAACGCACCTTGGGGTTCCATAACCATGGAAATCGTTTTAGGCGTAATACTCCACAAAACGGGTCAGAATCGACAAAAACCGCGAGTGATGATAACCGACACATAAGCGCACCCGGGGGTTCGTTAATTGTGGAAATCACTCCGGGGCCCCGAAGCAATGAGTAATAGTCCACGAAACGGGCCAGAATCGGCCAAAACTGCTTGTGTTGATGACCGACATGTAAACACACTCTATGGTTCGTTAATCATGGAAATCACTCCGGGACCCCAAAACAGTGAGTAATAGTCCACGAAGCGGGCCAGAATCGGCCGAAACTATGAGTGTCGATGACCGACACGTAAACGCACCTTGGGGTTCAACCACTATGGAATCGCTTCGGGACCCCTAAATGACGAGTAATAGTCCACGAATCGCGTCAGAATTGGCCAAAACTGTGAGTGTTGACAACAGAGACGCAAACGCACCCCGGGGATTGTAAATAGTGGAAATCGCTCTGGGACACCAAAACGGTGAGTAATAGTGCACGAAACGGACCAAAAATTGGCCAAAATTGTGAGTGTCATTGACCGACACGTAAACGCACCACGGAGTTCGTAAATCATGGAAATCACTCCGGGCCCCCCAAACTAAGTAATACTCTAAGAAACGGGCCAGAATCGGCCCAAACTGCGATTGTTGATGACCTACTCTTAAGCGCACCTTGGGGTTCAAAAACCATGGAAATCTCTTTGGGACCCCAAAACGGTGAGTAATAGTCCACGAAACGGGTCAAAATCGACAAAAAACGCGAGTGTTGATGACCGACATGTAAACGCACCACGGGGTTCGTAAATCGTGGAAATCACTCCGGGACCCCAAAAACTAAGTAATACTCTAAGAAACGGGCCAGAATCGGCCCAAACTGCGATTGTTGATGACCTACACTTAAGCGCACCTTGGGGTTCAACAACCATGGAAATCACTTTGGGACCCCAAAACGGTGAGTAATAGTCCACGAAACGGGTCAAAATCGAAAAAAACGCGAGTGTTGATGACCGACACGTAAACGCACCCCGGGGTTTGTTAATCGTGGAAATCACTCCCGAACCCCAAAACAGTGAGTAATAGTCTACAAAATGGGTAAGAATCGGCCAAAAGTGTGAGTGTTGATGACCAACACGTAAATGCACCCCGCGGTTTGTTAATCATGGAAATCACGTCGAGACCCCAAAACATTGCGTAATAGTCCACGAAACGGGCCAGAATCGGCCAAAACTGTGAGTGTTGATGACCGACACATAAACGCACCCGAGTGTTCGTTAATCATGGAAACCACACCGGGACCGAAAAAACAGAGTGATAGTCCAAGAAACGTGCCATAATCGGCCAAAACTGTGACTGTTGATGACCGACACGTAAGCGCACCTTGGGGTTCAACAACTATGGAAATCACTTCGGGGCCCCAAAACAGTGAGTAAATAGTCCACAAAACTGGCCAGAATCAGTCAAAACTGTGAGTGTTGATGACCGATACGTAAATGCACCCCGGGGTTCATAAATCGTGGAAATCACTCTGGGACCCCCAAAACTGAGTGATAGACCAAGAAACGGGCTAGAATCGGCCCAACTGCAATTGTTGATGACCTACACTTAAACGCACCTTGGGGTTCAACAACCGTGGCAATCGTTTTAGGCGTAATACTACACGAGACGGGTCAGAATGGACAAAAACCGCGAGTGCTGATAACCGACACATAAGCGCTCCCCGAGGTTCGTTAATCGTGGAAATCACTACGGGGCCCCAAAGCAATGAGTAATAGTCCACGAAACGGGCCAGAATCGGCCAGAACTGCTAGTGTTGATGACCGACATGTAAACGCACTCTATGGTTCGTTAATCATGGAAATCACTCCGGGACCCCAAAACAGTGAGTAATAGTCGACGAAACGGGCCAGAATCGGCCGAAACTATGAGTGTCGATGACCGACACGTAAACGCACCTTGGGGTTCAACCACTATGGAATCGCTTCGGGACCCCTAAATGATGAGTAATAGTCCACGAATCACGTCAGAATTGGCCAAAACTGTGACTGTTGACAACACAGACGCAAACGCACCCCGGGGATTGTAAATCGTGGAAATCGCTCTGGGATGCCAAAACGGTGAGTAATAGTGCACGAAACGGACCAAAAATTGGACAAAATTGTGAGTGTCATTGACCGACACGAAAACGCACCACGGGTTTTGTAAATCGTGGAAATCACTCCGGGACCCCCAAAACTAAGTAATACTCTAAGAAACGGGCCGGAATCGGCCCAAACTACGATTGTTGATGACCTACACTTAATCGCACCTTGGGGTTCAACAACCATGGAAATCGCTTTGGGACCCCAAAACGGTGAGTAATAGTCCACGAAACAGGTCAAAAATCGACAAAAAAAGCGAGTGTTGATGACCGACATGTAAACGCACCCCGGGGTTCGTCAATTGCGGAAATCACTCCGGGACTCCAAAACAGTGAGTAATAGTCTACAAAATGGGCAAGAATCGGCCAAAAGTGTGAGTGTTGATGACCAACACGTAAACGCACCCCGCGGTTCGTTAATCATGAAAATCACTTCGAGACCCCAAAACAGTCCGTAATAGTCCAGAAACGGGGCAGAATCGGCCAAAACTGCAAGTGTTGATACATATAAACGCACCCGAGTGTCCGTCAATCATGAAAATCACATTGTGACCCAAAAATAGAGTAATAGTGCACGAAACGGACCAGAAATTGGCCAAAATTGTGAGTGTCATTGACCGACAGGTAAACGCACCACGGGGTTTGTAAATCATGGAAATCACTCCGGGACCCCCAAAACTAAGTAATACTCTAAGAAACGGGCCAGAATCGGCCCAAACTACGATTGTTGATGACCTACACTTAAGCGCACCTGGGGGTTCAACAACCATGGAAATCGCTTTGGGACCCCAAAACGGTGAGTAATAGTCCAGGAAATGGGTCAAAATAGAAAAGAAACGCGAGTGTTGATGACCGACACGTAAATGCACCCCGGGGTTCGTTAATCGTGGAAATCACTCCGGGACCCCAAAACAGTGAGTAATAGTCTACAAAATGGGTAAGAATCGGCCAAAAGTGTGAGTGTTGATGACCAACATGTAAACGCACCCCGCGGTTTGTTAATCGTGGAAATCACGTCGAGACCCCAAAACATTGCGTAATAGTCCACGAAACGGGCCAGAATCGGCCAAAACTATGAGTGTTGATGACCGACACATAAACGCACCGGAGTGTTCGTCAATCATGGAAATCACACCGGGACCCAAAAAATAGAGTGATAGTCCAAGAAACGTGCCAGAATCGGCCAAAACTGTGACTGTTGATGACCGACGCGTAAGCCCACCTTGGGGTTCAACAACTATGGAAATCACTTCGGGGCCCCTAAACAGTGAGTAAATAGTCCACGAAACTAGCCAGAATCAGTCAAAACTGTGAGTGTTGATGACCGACACGTAAATGCACCCCGGGGTTCATAAATCGTGGAAATCACTCTGGGACCCCCAAAACTGAGTGATAGACCAAGAAACGGGCCAGAATTGGCCCAACTACAATTGTTGATGACCTACACTTAAACGCATCTTGGGGTTCAACAACCATGGAAATCGTTTTAGGCGTAATACTACACGAAACGGGTCAGAATGGACAAAAACCGCGAGTGCTGATAACCGACACATAAGCGCTCCCCGGGGTTCGTTAATCGTGGAAATCACTCCGGGGCCCCAAAGCAATGAGTAATAGTCCACGAAACGGGCCAGAATCGGCCAAAACTGCTAGTGTTGATGACCGACATGTAAACACACTCTATGGTTCGTTAATCATGGAAATCACTCCGGGACCCCAAAACAGTGAGTAATAGTCGACGAAACGGGCCAGAATCGGCCGAAACTATGAGTGTCGATGACCGACACGTAAACGCACCTTGGGGTTCAACCACTATGGAATCGCTTCGGGACCCCTAAATGATGAGTAATAGTCCACGAATCGCGTCAGAATTGGCCAAAACTGTGAGTGTTGACAACACAGACGCAAACGCACCCCGGGGATTGTAAATCATGGAAATCGCTCTGGGATGCCAAAACGGTGAGTAATAGTGCACGAAACGGACCAAAAATTGGCCAAAATTGTGAGTGTCATTGACCGACACGAAAACGCACCACGGGGTTTGTAAATCGTGGAAATCACTCCGGGACCCCCAAAACTAAGTAATACTCTAAGAAACGAGCCAGAATCGGCCCAAACTGCGATTGTAGATGACCTACACTTAACCGCACCTTGGGGTTCAACAACCATGGAAATCGCTTTGGGACCCCCAAACGGTGAGTAATAGTCCACGAAACGGGTCAAAAATCGACAAAAAAGCGAGTGTTGATGACCGACATGTAAACGCACCCCGGGGTTCGTCAATTGCGGAAATCACTCCGGGACCCCAAGACAGTGAGTAATAGTCTACAAAATGGGCAAGAATCGGCCAAAAGTGTGAGTGTTGATGACCAACACGTAAACGCACCCCGCGGTTCGTTAATCGTGAAAATCACTTCGAGACCCCAAAACAGTCCATAATAGTCCAGAAACGGGGCAGAATCGGCCAAAACTGCAAGTGTTGATGACCGACACATAAACGCACCCGAGTGTCCGTCAATCATGACAATCACATGGTGACCCAAAAATAGAGTAATAGTGCACGAAACGGACCAGAAATTGGCCAAAATTGTGAGTGTCATTGACCGACACGTAAACGCACCACGGGGTTCGTAAATCATGGAAATCACTCCGGGACCCCCAAAACTAAGTAATACTCTAAGAAACGGGCCAGAATCGGCCCAAATTACGATTGTTGATGACCTACACTTAAGCGCACCTTTGGCTTCAACAACCATGGAAATCGCTTTGGGACCCCAAAACGGTGAGTAATAGTCCACGAAACGGGTCAAAATAGAAAAGAAACGCGAGTGTTGATGACCGACACGTAAACGCACCCCGGGGTTCGTTAATTGTGGAAATCACTCCGGGACCCCAAAACAGTGAGTAATAGTCTACAAAATGGGTAAGAATCGGCCAAAAGTGTGAGTGTTGATGACCAACACGTAAACGCACCCCGCGGTTTGTTAATCGTGGAAATCTCTTCGAGACCCCAAAATAGTCCGTAATAGTCCACGAAACGGGCCAGAATCGGCCAAAACTATGAGTGTTGATGACCGACACATAAACGCACCGGAGTGTTCGTCAATCATGGAAATCACACCGGGACCCAAAAAATAGAGTAACAGTGCACGAAACAGACCAGAAATTAGCCAAAATTGTGAGTGTCATTGACCGACACGTAAATGCAGCACGGGGTTCGTAAATCGTGGAAATCACTCTGGGACCCCCAAAACTAAGTAATACTCTAAGAAACGGGCCAGAATCGGCCCAAACTGCGATTGTTGATGACCTACACTTAAGCGCACCTTGGGGTTCAACAACCATGGAAATCGCTTTGGGACCCCAAAACGGTGAGTAAAAGTCCACGAAACTGGTCAAAATCGAAAAGAAACGTGAGTGTTGATGACCAACACGTAAACGCACCCCGCGGTTTGTTAATCGTGGAAATCACGTCGAGACCCCAAAACATTGCGTAATAGTGCATGAAACGGGCCAGAATCGGCCAAAACTGAGAGTGTTGATGACCGACACATAAACGCACCCGAGTATTCGTCAATCATGGAAATCACACCGGGACCCAAAAAACAGAGTGATAGTCCAAGAAACGTGCCAGAATCGGCCAAAACTGTGACTGCTGATGACCGACACGTAAGCCCACCTTGCGGTTCAACAACTATGGAAATAACTTCGGGGCCCCTAAACAGTGAGTAAATAGTCCACGAAACTGGCCAGAATCAGCCAAAACTGTGAGTGTTGATGACCGACACGTAAATGCACCCCGGGGTTCATAAATCGTGGAAATCACTCTGGGACCCCCAAAACTGAGTGATAGACCAAGAAACGGGCCAGAATCGGCCCAACTGCAATTGTTGATGACCTACACTTAAGCGCACCTTGGGGTTCAACAACCATGGAAATCGTTTTAGGCGTAATACTCCACAAAAACCGCGAGTGCTGATAACCGACACATAAGCGCACCCGGGGGTTCGTTAATCGTGGAAATCACTCCGGGGCCCCAAAGCAATGAGTAATAGTCCATGAAACGGGCCAGAATCGGCCAAAACTGCTACTGTAGATGACCGACATGTAAACACACTCTATGGTTCGTTAATCATGGAAATCACTCAGGGACCCCAAAACAGTGAGTAATAGTCCATGAAACGGGCCAGAACTATGAGTGCCGATGACCGACACGTAAACGCACATTGGGGTTCAACCACTATGGAATCGCTTCGGGACCCCTAAATGATGAGTAATAGTCCACGAATCGCGTCAGAATTGGACAAAACTGTGAGTGTTGACAACACAGACGCAAACGCACCCCGGGGATTGTAAATCGTGGAAATCGCTCTGGGACACCAAAACGGTGAGTAATAGTGCACGAAACGGACCAAAAATTGGCCAAAATTGTGAGTGTCATTGACCGACACGAAAACGCACCATGGGGTTCGTAAATCGTGGAAATCACTCCGGGACCCCCAAAACTAAGTAATACTCTAAGAAACGGGCCAGAATCGGCCCCAACTGCGATTGTTGATGACCTACACTTAAGCGCAACTTGGGGTTCAACATGGAAATCACTTTGGGACCCCAAAACGGTGAGTAATAGTCCACGAAACGGGTCAAAATCGACAAAAAACTCGAGTGTAGATGACTGACATGTAAACGCACCCCGCGGTTCGTCAATTGTGGAAATCACTCCGGGACCCCAAAACAGTGAGTAATAGTCTACAAAATGGGCAAGAATCGGCCAAAAGTGTGAGTGTTGATGACCAACACGTAAACGCACCCCGCGGTTCATTAATCGTGGAAATCACTTCGAGACCCCAAAACAGTCCATAATAGTCCAGAAACGGGGCAGAATCAGCTAAAACTGCGAGTGTTGATGACCGACACATAAACGCACCCGAGTGTCCGTCAATCATAAAAATCACATGGGGACCCAAAAATAGAGTAATAATGCACGAAACGGACCAGAAATTGGCCAAAATTGTGAGTGTCATTGACCGACACGTAAACGCAGCACGGGGTTCGTAAATCGTGGAAATCACTCCGGGACCCCCAAAACTAAGTAATACTCTAAGAAACGGGCCAGAATCGTCCCAAACTGTGATTGTTGATGAACTACACTTAAGCGCACCTTGGGGTTCAACAACCATGGAAATCGCTTTGGGGCCCCAAAACGGTGAGTAATAGTCCACGAAACTGGTCAAGATCGACAAAAAACGCGAGTGTTGATGACCGACATGTAAACGCACCCGGGGTTCGTCAATTGTGGAAATCACTCCGGGACCCCAAAACAGTGAGTAATAGTCTACAAAATGGGCAAGAATCGGCCAAAAGTGTGAGTGTTGATGACCAACACGTAAACGCACCCCGCGGTTCGTTAATCGTGGAAATCACTTCGAGACCCCAAAACAGTCCGTAATACTCCAGAAACGGGGCAGAATCAGCCAAAACTGCGAGTGTTGATGACCGACACATAAACGCACCCGAGTGTCCGTCAATCATGAAAATCACATGGGGACCCAAAATAGAGTAATAATGCACGAAACGGACCAGAAATTGGCCAAAATTGTGAGTGTCATTGACCGACACGTAAATGCAGCACGGGGTTCGTAAATCATGGAAATCACTCCGGGACCCCCAAAACTAAGTAATACTCTAAGAAACGGGCCAGAATCGGCCCAAACTGCGATTGTTGATGACCTACACTTAAGCGCACCTTGGGGTTCAACAACCATGGAAATCGCTTTGGGACCCCAAAACGGTGAGTAATAGTGCACGAAACTGGTCAAAATCGACAAAAAACGCGAGTTTTGATGACCGACATGTAAACGCACCCCGGGGTTCGTCAATTGTGGAAATCACTCCGGGACCCCAAAACAGTGAGTAATAGTCTACAAAATGGGCAAGAATCGGCCAAAAGTGTGAGTGTTGATGACCAACACGTAAACGCACCCCGCGGTTCGTTAATCGTGGAAATCACTTCGAGACCCCAAAACAGTCCGTGATAGTCCAGAAATGGGGCAGAATCGGCCAAAACTGCGTGTGTTGATGACCGACACATAAATGCAACCGAGTGTCCGTCAATCATGAAAATCACATGGGGACCCAAAAAATAGAGTAATAGCGCATGAAACGGACCAGAATTTGGCCAAAATTGTGAGTGTCATTGACCGACACGTAAACGCACCACGGGGTTCGTAAATCGTGGAAATCACTCCGGGACCCCCAAAACTAAGTAATAATCTAAGAAACGGGCCAGAATCGACCCAAACTGCGATTGTTGATGACCTACACTTAAGCGCACCTTGGGGTTCAACAACCATGGCAATCGTTTTGGGACCCCAAAACGGTGAGTAATAGTCCACGAAACGGGTCAAAATCGACAAAAAACGCGAGTGTTGATGACCGACATGAAAACGCACCCCGAGGTTCGTTAATCGTGGAAATCACTTCGGGACCCCAAAACAGTGAGTAATAGTCTACAAAATGGGCAAGAATCGGCCAAAAGCATGAGTGTTGATGACCAACACGTAAACGCACCCCACGGTTCGTTAATCGTGGAAATCACTTCGAGACCCCAAAACATTGCGTAATAGTCGATGAAACGGGCCAGAATCGGCCAAAACTGTGAGTGTTGATGGCCGACACGTAAACGCACCCGAGTGTTCGTCAATCATGGAAATCACACCGGGACCCAAAAAACAGAGTGATAGTCCAAGAAACGTGCCAGAATCGGCCAAAACTGTGACTATTGATGACCGACACGTAAGCGCACCTTGGGGTTCAACAACTATGGAAATCACTTCGGGGCCCCAAAATAGTGAGTAAATAGTCCACGAAACTGGCCAGAATCAGCCAAAACTGTGAGTGTTGATGACCGACACGTAAATGCACCCCGGGGTTCATAAATCGTGGAAATCACTGTGGGACCCCCAAAACTGAGTGATAGACCAAGAAACGGGCCAGAATCGGCCCAACTGCAATTGTTGATGACCTACATTTAAATGCTCCTTGGGGTTCAAAAACCATGGAAATCGTTTTAGGCGTAATACTCCACGAAATGGGTCAGAATCGACAAAAACGGCGAGTGCTGATAACCGACACATAAGCGCACCCGGGGGTTCATTAATTGTGGAAATCACTCCGGGGCCCCAAAGCAATGAGTAATAGTCCACGAAATGGGCCACAATCGGACAAAACTGCTAGTGTTGATGACCGATAAGTAAACACACTCTATGGTTCGTTAATCATGGAAATCACTCCGGGACCCCAACACAGTGAGTAATAGTCCACGAAACGGGCCAGAATCGGCCGAAACTATGAGTGTCGATGACCGACACGTAAACGCACCTTGGGGTTCAACCACTATGGAATCGCTTCGGGACCCCTAAATGATGAGTAATAGTCCACGAATTGCGTCAGAATTGGCCAAAACTGTGAGTGTTGACAACAGAGACGCAAACGCACCCCGGGGATTGTAAATCATGGAAATCGCTCTAGGACGACAAAACGGTGTGTAATAGTGCACGAAATGGACCAAAAATTGGCCAAAATTGTGAGTGTCATTGACCGACACGTAAACGCACCACGGGGGTCGTAAATCGTGGAAATCACTCCGGGACCCCCAAAACTAAGTAATACTCTAAGAAACGGGCCAGAATCGGCCCAAACTTCGATTGTTGATGACCTACACTTAAGCACACCTTGGGGTTCAACAACCATGGAAATCACTTTGGGACCCCAAAACGGTGAGTAATAGTCCACAAAACGGGTCATGATCGACAAAAAATGCGAGTGTTGATGACCGACATGTAAACGCACCCCGAGGTTCGCTAATCATGGAAATCACTCTGGGACCCCAAAACAGTGAGTAATAGTCTACAAAATGGGCAAGAATCGGCCAAAAGTGTGAGTGTTGATGACCAACATGTAAACGCACCCCGCGGTTCGTTAATTGTGGAAATCACTTCGAGACCCCAAAAAATTGCGTAATAGTCCACGAAACGGGCCAGCATCGGCCAAAACTGTGAGTGTTGGTGACCGACACATAAACGCACCCGAGTGTTCGTCAATCATGGAAATCACACCGGGACCCAAAAAACAGAGTGATAGTCGAAGAAACGTGCCAGAATCGGCCAAAACTGTGACTGTTGATGACCGACATGTAAGCGGACCTTGGGGTTCAACAACTATGGAAATCACTTCGGGGCCCCAAAACAGTGAGTAAATAGTCCACGAAACTGGCCAGTATCATCCAAAACTGTGAGTGTTGATGACCGACACGTAAATGCACCCCGGGGTTCATAAATCATGGAAATCACTTTGGGACTCCCAAAACTGAGTGATAGACCAAGAAACGGGCCAGAATCGGCCCAACTGCAATTTATGATGACCAACACTTAAACGCACCTTGGGGTTCAACAACCATGGAACTCGTTTTAGGCGTAATACTCCATGAAACGGGTCAGAATCGACAAAAACCGCGAGTGCTGATAACCGACACATAAGCGCACCCGGGGTTCGTTAATCGTGGAAATCACTCCGGGCCCCCAAAGCAATGAGTAATAGTCCACGAAATGGGCCAGAATCGGCCAAAACTGCTAGTGTTGATGACCGACATGTAAACACACTCTATGGTTCGTTAATCATGGAAATCACTCCGGGACCCCAAAACAGTGAGTAATAGTCCACGAAACAGGCCAGAGTCGGCCGAAACTATGAGTGTCGATGACCGACACGTAAACGCACCTTGGGGTTCAACCACTATGGAATCGCTTCGGGACCCCTAAATGATGAGTAATAGTCCACGAATCGCGTCAGAATTTGCCAAAACTGTGAGTGTTGACAACAGAGATGCAAACGCACCCCGGGGATTGTAAATCATGGAAATCGCTCTAGGACGACAAAACCGTGTGAAATAGTGCACGAAATGGACCAAAAATTGGCCAAAATTGTGAGTGTCATTGACCGACACGTAAACGCACCACGGGGTTCGTAAATCGTGGAAATCACTCCGGGACCCCCAAAACTAAGTAATACTCTAAGAAACGGGCCAGAATCGTCCCAAACTGCGATTGTTGATGACCTACACTTAAGCACACCTTGGGGTTCAACAACCATGGAAATCGCTTTGGGTCCCCAAAACGGTGAGTAATAGTCCACAAAACGGGTCAAGATCGACAAAAAACGCGAGTGTTGATGACCGACATGTAAACGCACCCCGAGGTTCGTTAATCATGGAAATCACTCCGGGACCCCAAAACAGTGAGTAATAGTCTACAAAATGGGCAAGAATCGGCCAAAAGTGTGAGTGTTGATGACCAACATGTAAACGCACCCTGCGGTTCGTTAATTGTGGAAATCACTTCGAGACCCCAAAACATTGCGTAATAGTCCATGAAACGGGCCAGCATCGGCCAAAACTGTGAGTGTTGATGACCGACACATAAACGCACCCGAGTGTTCGTCAATCATGGAAATCACACCGGGACCCAAAAAACAGAGTGATAGTCCAACAAGCGTGCCAGAATAGGCCAAAACTGTGACTGTTGATGACCGACACATAAGCGCACCTTGGGGTTCAACAACTATGGAAATCACTTCGAGGCCACAAAACAGTGAGAAAATAGTCCACGAAATTGGCCAGTATCAGCCAAAACTGTGAGTGTTGATGACCGACACGTAAATGCACCCCGGGGTTCATAAATCATGGAAATCACTCTGGGACCCCCAAAACTGAGTCATAGACCAAGAAACGGGCCAGAATCGGCCCAACTGCAATTTATGATGACCTACACTTAAACGCACCTTGGGGTTCAACAACCATGGAACTCGTTTTAGGCGTAATACTCCACGAAACGGGTCAGAATCGACAAAAACCGCGAGTGCTGATAACCGACACATAAGCGCACCCGGGGTTCGTTAATCGTGGAAATCACTCCGGGCCCCCAAAGCAATGAGTAATAGTCCACGAAACGGGCCAGAATCGACCAAAACTGCTAGTGTTGATGACCGACATGTAAACACACTCTATGGTTCGTTAATCATGGAAATCACTCCGGGACCCCAAAACAGTGAGTAATAGTCCACGAAACAGGCCAGAGTCGGCCGAAACTATGAGTGTCGATGACCGACACGTAAACGCACCACGGGGTTCGTAAATCGTGGAAATCACTCCGGGACCCCCAAAACTAAGTAATACTCTAAGAAACGGCTCAGAATCGTCCCAAACTGCGATTGTTGATGACCTACACTTAAGCACACCTTGGGGTTCAACAACCATGGAAATCGCTTTGGGACCCCAAAACGGTGAGTAATAGTCCACAAAACGGGTCAAGATCGACAAAAAACGCGAGTGATGATGACCGACATGTAAACGCACCCCGAGGTTCGTTAATCATGGAAATCACTACGGGACCCCAAAACAGTGAGTAATAGTCTACAAAATGGGCAAGAATCGGCCAAAAGTGTGAGTGTTGATGACCAACACGTAAACGCACCCCGCGGTTCGTTAATTGTGGAAATCACTTCGAGACCCCAAAACATTGCGTAATAGTCCATGAAACGAGCCAGCATCGGCCAAAACTGTGAGTGTTGATGACCGACACATAAACGCACCCGAGTGTTCGTCAATCATGGAAATCACACCGGGACCCAAAAAACAGAGTGATAGTCCAAGAAACGTGCCAGAATCGGCCAAAACTGTGACTGTTGATGACCAACACGTAAGCGCACCTTGGGGTTCAACAACTATGGAAATCACTTCCGGGCCCCAAAACAGTGAGTAAATAGTCCACGAAACTGGCCAGTATCATCCAAAACTGTGAGTGTTGATGACCGACACGTAAATGCACCCCGGGGTTCATAAATCATGGAAATCACTCTGGGACCCCCAAAACTGAGTCATAGACCAAGAAACGGGCCAGAATCGGCCCAACTGCAATTTATGATGACCTACACTTAAACGCACCTTGGGGTTCAACAACCATGGAACTCGTTTTAGGCGTAATACTCCATGAAACGGGTCAGAATCGACAAAAACCGCGAGTGCTGATAACCGACACATAAGCGCACCCGGGGTTCGTTAATCGTGGAAATCACTCCGGGCCCCCAAAGCAATGAGTAATAGTCCACGAAACGGGCCAGAATTGGCCAAAACTGCTAGTGTTGATGACCGACATGTAAACACACTCTATGGTTTGTTAATCATGGAAATCACTCCGGGACCCCAAAACAGTGAGTAATAGTCCACGAAACAGGCCAGAGTCGGCCGAAACTATGAGTGTCGATGACCGACACGTAAACGCACCTTGGGGTTCAACCACTATGGAATCGCTTCGGGACCCCTAAATGATGAGTAATAGTGCACGAATCGCATCAGAATTTGCCAAAACTACGAGTGTTGACAACACACACGCAAATGCACCCCGGGATTGTAAATCATGGAAATCGCTCTAGGACGACAAAACGGTGTGTAATAGTGCACGAAATGGACCAAAAATTGGCCAAAATTGTGAGTGTCATTGACCGACACATAAACGCACCACGGGGTTCGTAAATCGTGGAAATCACTCCGGGACCCCCAAAACTAAGTAATACTCTAAGAAACGGCCCAGAATCGTCCCAAACTGCGATTGTTGATGACCTACACTTAAGCACACCTTGGGGTTCAACAACCATGGAAATCGCTTTGGGACCCCAAAACGATGAGTAATAGTCCACAAAACGGGTCAAGATCGACAAAAAACGCGAGTGTTGATGACCGACATGTAAACGCACCCCGAGGTTCGTTAATCATGGAAATCACTACGGGACCCCAAAACAGTGAGTAATAGTCTACAAAATGGGCAAGAATCAGCCAAAAGTGTGAGTGTTGATGACCAACATGTAAACGCACCCCGCGGTTCGTTAATTGTGGAAATCACTTCGAGACCCCAAAACATTGCGTAATAGTCCATGAAACGGGCCAGCATCGGCCAAAACTGTGAGTGTTGATGACCGACACATAAACGCACCCGAGTGTTCGTCAATCATGGAAATCACACCGGGACCCAAAAAATAGAGTGATAGTCCAAGAAGCGTGCCAGAATAGGCCAAAACTGTGACTGTTGATGACCGACACGTAAGCGCACCTTGGGGTTCAACAACTATGGAAATCACTTCGGGGCCACAAAACAGTGAGTAAATAGTCCACGAAACTGGCCAGTATCAGCCAAAACTGTGAGTGTTGATGACCGACACGTAAATGCACCCCGGGGTTCATAAATCATGGAAATCACTCTGGGAGCCCCAAAACTGAGTGATAGACCAAGAAACGGGCCAGAATCGGCCCAACTGCAATTGTTGATGACCTACACTTAAACGCACCTTGGGGTTCAACAACCATGGAACTCGTTTTAGGCGTAATACTCCACGAAACGGGTCAGAATCGACAAAAACCGCGAGTGCTGATAACCGACACATAAGCGCACCCGGGGTTCGTTAATCGTGGAAATCACTCCGGGCCCCCAAAGCAATGAGTAATAGTCCACGAAACGGGCCAGAATCAGCCAAAACTGCTAGTGTTGATGACCGACATGTAAACACACTCTATGGTTCGTTAATCATGGAAATCACTCCGGGACCCCAAAACAGTGAGTAATAGTCCACGAAACGGGCCAGAGTCGGCCGAAACTATGAGTGTCGACGACCGACATGTAAACGCACCTTGGGGTTCAACCACTATGGAATCGCTTCGGGACCCCTAAATGATGAGTAATAGTCCACGAATCGCGTCAGAATTGGCCAAAACTATGAGTGTTGACAACACAGACGCAAATGCACCCCGGGGATTGTAAATCGTGGAAATCGCTCTGGGATGCCAAAACGGTGAGTAATAGTGCACGAAATGGAGCAAAAATTGGCCAAAATTGTGAGTGTCATTGACCGACACGTAAACGCACCACGGGGTTCGTAAATCATGGAAATCACTCCGGGACCCCCAAAACTAAGTAATACTCTTAGAAACGGGCCAGAATCGGCCCAAACTGCGATTGTTGATGACCTACACTTAAGCGCACCTTGGGGTTCAACAACCATGGAAATCGCTTTTGGACCCCAAAACGGTGAGTAATAGTCCACGAAATAGGTCAAAATCGACAAAAGCGCGAGTGTTGATGACCGACATGTAAACGCACCTCGGGGTTCGTCTATTGTCGAAATCACTTCGGGACCCCAAAACTGTGAGTAATAGTCTACAAAATGGGCAAGAATCGGCCAAAAGTGTGAGTGTTGATGACCAACACGTAAATGCAACCCGCAGTTCGTTAATCGTGGAAATCACTACGAGACCCCAAAACAGTCCGTAATAGTCCAGGAACGGGGCAGAATCGGCCAAAAATGCAAGTGTTGATGACTGACACATAAACGCTCCCGAGTGTCCGTCAATCATGAAAATCACATGGGGACCCAAAAAATAGAGTAATAGCGCATGAAACGGACCAGAAATTGGCCAAAATTGTGAGTGTCATTGACCGACACGTAAACGCACCACGGGGTTCGTAAATTGTGGAAATCACTCCGGGACCCCCAAAACTAAGTAATACTCTAAGAAACGGGCCAGAATCGTCCCAAACTACGATTGTTGATGACCTACACTTAAGCACACCTTGGGGTTCAAAAACCATGGAAATCGCTTTGGGACCCCAAAACGGTGAGTAATAGTCCACAAAACGGGTCAAGATCGACAAAAAACGCGAGTGTTGATGACCAACATGTAAACGCACCCCGAGGTTCGTTAATCATGGAAATCACTACGGGACCCCAAAACAGTGAGTAATAGTCTACAAAATGGGCAAGAATCAGCCAAAAGTGTGAGTGTTGATGACCAACATGTAAACGCACCCCGCGGTTCGTTAATTGTGGAAATCACTTCGAGACCCCAAAACATTGCATAATAGTCCATGAAACGGGCCAGCATCGGCCAAAACTGTGAGTGTTGATGACCGACACATAAACGCACCCGAGTGTTCGTCAATCATGGAAATCACACCGGGACCCAAAAAATAGAGTGATAGTCCAAGAAGCGTGCCAGAATAGGCCAAAACTGTGACTGTTGATGACCGACACGTAAGCGCACCTTGGGGTTCAACAACTATGGAAATCACTTCGGGGCCACAAAACAGTGAGTAAATAGTCCACGAAACTGGCCAGTATCAGCCAAAACTGTGAGTGTTGATGACCGACACGTAAATGCACCCCGGGGTTCATAAATCATGGAAATCACTCTGGGAGCCCCAAAACTGAGTGATAGACCAAGAAACGGGCCAGAATCGGCCCAACTGCAATTGTTGATGACCTTCACTTAAACGCACCTTGGGGTTCAACAACCATGGAACTCGTTTTAGGCGTAATACTCCACGAAACGGGTCAGAATCGACAAAAACCGCGAGTGCTGATAACCGACACATAAGCGCACCCGGGGTTCGTTAATCGTGGAAATCACTCCGGGCCCCCAAAGCAATGAGTAATAGTCCACGAAACGGGCCAGAATCAGCCAAAACTGCTAGTGTTGATGACCGACATGTAAACACACTCTATGGTTCGTTAATCATGGAAATCACTCCGGGACCCCAAAACAGTGAGTAATAGTCCACGAAACGGGCCAGAGTCGGCCGAAACTATGAGTGTCGATGACCGACACGTAAACGCACCTTGGGGTTCAACCACTATGGAATCGCTTCGGGACCCCTAAATGATGAGTAATAGTCCACGAATCGCGTCAGAATTGGCCAAAACTATGAGTGTTGACAACACAGACGCAAATGCACCCCGGGGATTGTAAATCGTGGAAATCGCTCTGGGATGCCAAAACGGTGAGTAATAGTGCACGAAATGGAGCAAAAATTGGCCAAAATTGTGAGTGTCATTGACCGACACGTAAACGCACCACGGGGTTCGTAAATCATGGAAATCACTCCGGGACCCCCAAAACTAAGTAATACTCTAAGAAACGGGCCAGAATCGGCCCAAACTGCGATTGTTGATGACCTACACTTAAGCGCACCTTGGGGTTCAACAACCATGGAAATCGCTTTTGGACCCCAAAACGGTGAGTAATAGTCCACGAAATAGGTCAAAATCGACAAAAACGCGAGTGTTGATGACCGACATGTAAACGCACCTCGGGGTTCGTCTATTGTCGAAATCACTTCGGGACCCCAAAACTGTGAGTAATAGTCTACAAAATGGGCAAGAATCGGCCAAAAGTGTGAGTGTTCATGACCAACACGTAAATGCAACCCGCAGTTCGTTAATCGTGGAAATCACTTCGAGACCCCAAAACAGTCCGTAATAGTCCAGGAACGGGGCAGAATCGGCCAAAAATGCAAGTGTTGATGACCGACACATAAACGCTCCCGAGTGTCCGTCAATCATGAAAATCACATGGGGACCCAAAAAATAGAGTAATAGCGCATGAAACGGAACAGAAATTGGCCAAAATTGTGAGTGTCATTGACCGACACGTAAACGCACCACGGGGTTCGTAAATTGTGGAAATCACTCCGGGACCCCCAAAACTAAGTAATACTCTAAGAAACGGGCCAGAATCGTCCCAAACTACGATTGTTGATGACCTACACTTAAGCACACCTTGGGGTTCAAAAACCATGGAAATCGCTTTGGGACCCCAAAACGGTGGGTAATAGTCCACAAAACGGGTCAAGATCGACAAAAAATGCGAGTGCTGATGACCGACATGTAAACGCACCCTGATGTTCATTAATCATGGAAATCACTCCGGGACCCCAAAACAGTGAGTAATAGTCTCAAAATGGGCAAGAATCGGCCAAAAGTGTGAGTGTTGATGACCAACATGTAAACGCACCCCGCGGTTCATTAATTGTGGAAATCACTTCGAGACCCCATAACATTGCGTAATAAACCACGAAACGGGCCAGCATCGGCCAAAACTGTGAGTGTTGATGACCGACACATAAACGCACCCGAGTGTTCGTCAATCATGGAAATCACACCGGGACCCAAAAAAACAGAGTGATAGTCCGAGAAGCGTGCCAGAATCGGCCAAAACTGTGACTGTTGATGACCGACACGTAAGCGCACCTTGGGGTTCAACAACTACGGAAATCACTTCGGGGCCCCAAAACAGTGAGTAAATAGTCCACGAAACTGGCCAGTATCAGCCAAAACTGTGAGTGTTGATGACCGACACGTAAATGCACCCCGGGGTTCATAAATCGTGGAAATCACTCTGGGACCCCCAAAACTGAGTGATAGACCAAGAAACGGGCCAAAATCGGCCCAACTGCAATTGTTGATGACCTACACTTAAACGCACCTTGGGGTTCAACAACCATGGAACTCGTTTTAGGCGTAATACTCCACGAAACGGGTCAGAATCGACAAAAACCGCGAGTGCTGATAACCGACACATAAGCGCACCCGGGGTTCGTTAATCGTGGAAATCACTCCGGGACCCCAAAGCAATGAGTAATAGTCCACGAAACGGGCCAGAATCGGCCAAAACTGCTAGTGTTGATGACCGACATGTAAACACACTCTATGGTTCGTTAATCATGGAAATCACTCCGGGACCCCAAAACAGTGAGTAATAGTCCACGAAACGGGCCAGAGTCGGCCGAAACTATGAGTGTCGATGACCGACACGTAAACGCACCTTGGGGTTCAACCACTATGGAATCGCTTCGGGACCCCTAAATGATGAGTAATAGTCCACGAATTGCGTCCGAATTGGACAAAACTATGAGTGTTGACAACACAGACACAAATGCACCCCGGGGATTGTAAATCGTGGAAATCGCTCTGGGATGCCAAAACGGTGAGTAATAGTGCACGAAATGGAGCAAAAATTGGCCAAAATTGTGAGTGTCATTGACCGACACGTAAACGCACCACGGGGTTCGTAAATCATGGAAATCACTCCGGGACCCCCAAAACTAAGTAATACTCTAAGAAACGGGCCAGAATCGGCCCAAACTGCGATTGTTGATGACCTACACTTAAGCGCACCTTGGGGTTCAACAACCATGGAAATCGCTTTTGGACCCCAAAACGGTGAGTAATAGTCCATGAAACTGGTCAAAATCGACAAAAACGCAAGTGCTGATGACCGACATGTAAACGCACCTCGGGGTTCGTCTATTGTCGAAATCACTCCGGGACCCCAAAACTGTGAGTAATAGTCTACAAAATGGGCAAGAATCGGCCAAAAGTGTGAGTGTTGATGACCAACACGTAAACGCAACCCGCGGTTCGTTAATCGTGGAAATCACTTCGAGACCCCAAAACAGTCCGTAATAGTCCGGAAACGGGGCAGAATCGGCCAAAAATGCAAGTGTTGATGACCGACACATAAACGCTCCCGAGTGTCCGTCAATCATGAAAATCACATGGGGACCCAAAAAATAGAGTAATAGCGCATGAAACGGACCAGAAATTGGACAAAATTGTGAGTGTCATTGACCGACACGTAAACGCACCACGGGGTTCGTAAATCGTGGAAATCAATCCGGGACCCCCAAAACTAAGTAATAATCTAAGAAACGGGCCAGAATCGTCCCAAACTGCGATTGTTGATGACCTACACTTAAGCACACCTTGGGGTTCAACAACCATGGAAATCGCTTTGGGACCCCAAAACGGTGAGTAATAGTCCACAAAACGGGTCAAGATCGACAAAAAACGCGAGTGTTGATGACCGACATGTCAACGCACCCCGAGGTTCATTAATCATGGAAATCACTCCGGGACCCCAAAACAGTGAGTAATAGTCTACAAAATGGGCAAGAATCGGCCAAAAGTGTGAGTGTTGATGACCAACATGTAAACGCACCCCGCGGTTCGTTAATTGTGGAAATCACTTCGAGACCCCAAAACATTGCGTAATAGTCCACGAAACGGGCCAGCATCGGCCAAAGCTGTGAGTGTTGATGACCGACACATAAACGCACCCGAGTGTTCGTCAATCATGGAAATCACACCGGGACCCAAAAAAACAGAGTGATAGTCCAAGAAGCGTGCCAGAATCGGCCAAAACTGTGACTGTTGATGACCGACACGTAAGCGCACCTTGGGGTTCAACAACTATGGAAATCACTTCGGGGCCCCAAAACAGTGAGTAAATAGTCCACGAAACTGGCCAGTATCAGCCAAAACTATGAGTGTTGATGACCGACATGTAAATGCAACCCGGGGTTCATAAATCATGGAAATCACTCTGGGACCCCCAAAACTGAGTGATAGACCAAGAAACGGGCCAGAATCGGCCCAACTGCAATTGTTGATGACCTACACTTAAACGCACCTTGGGGTTCAACAACCATGGAACTCGTTTTAGGCGTAATACTCCACGAAACGGGTCAGAATCGACAAAAACCGCGAGTGCTGATAACCGACATATGAGCGCACCCGGGGTTCGTTTATCGTGAAAATCACTCCGGGCCCCCAAAGCAATGAGTAATAGTCCACGAAACGGGCCAGAATCGGCCAAACTGCTAGTGTTGATGACCGACATGTGAACACACTCTATGGTTCGTTAATCATGGAAATCACTCCGGGACCCCAAAACAGTGAGTAATAGTCCACGAAAAGGGCCAGAGTCGGCCGAAACTATGAGTGTCGATGACCGACACGTAAACGCACCATGGGGTTCAACCACTATGGAATCGCTTCGGGACCACTAAATGATGAGTAATAGTCCACGAATCGCGTCAGAATTGGCCAAAACTATGAGTGTTGACAACACAGACGCAAATGCACCCCGGGGATTGTAAATCGTGGAAATCGCTCTGGGATGCCAAAACGGTGAGTAATAGTGCACGAAGTGGACCAAAAATTGGTCAAAATTTGACCGACACGTAAACGCACCACGGGGTTCGTAAATCATGGAAATCACTCCGGGACCCCCAAAACTAAGTAATACT
>NC_041388.1:418725479-418726772 GCF_002162155.2 Triticum dicoccoides | reverse complement strand
GGGCCAGAATCGGCCAAAACTGCTAGTGTTGATGACCGACATGTAAACACACTCTATGGTTCGTTAATCATGGAAATCACTCCGGGACCCCAAAACAGTGAGTAATAGTCCACGAAACGGGCCAGAGTCGGCCGAAACTATGAGTGTCGATGACCGACACGTAAACGCACCTTGGGGTTCAACCACTATGGAATCGCTTCGGGACCCCTAAATGATGAGTAATAGTCCACGAATTGCGTCCGAATTGGACAAAACTATGAGTGTTGACAACACAGACACAAATGCACCCCGGGGATTGTAAATCGTGGAAATCGCTCTGGGATGCCAAAACGGTGAGTAATAGTGCACGAAATGGAGCAAAAATTGGCCAAAATTGTGAGTGTCATTGACCGACACGTAAACGCACCACGGGGTTCGTAAATCATGGAAATCACTCCGGGACCCCCAAAACTAAGTAATACTCTAAGAAACGGGCCAGAATCGGCCCAAACTGCGATTGTTGATGACCTACACTTAAGCGCACCTTGGGGTTCAACAACCATGGAAATCGCTTTTGGACCCCAAAACGGTGAGTAATAGTCCATGAAACTGGTCAAAATCGACAAAAACGCAAGTGCTGATGACCGACATGTAAATGCACCTCGGGGTTCGTCTATTGTCGAAATCACTCCGGGACCCCAAAACTGTGAGTAATAGTCTACAAAATGGGCAAGAATCGGCCAAAAGTGTGAGTGTTGATGACCAACACATAAACGCAACCCGCGGTTCGTTAATCGTGGAAATCACTTCGAGACCCCAAAACAGTCCGTAATAGTCCGGAAACGGGGCAGAATCGGCCAAAAATGCAAGTGTTGATGACCGACACATAAACGCTCCCGAGTGTCCGTCAATCATGAAAATCACATGGGGACCCAAAAAATAGAGTAATAGCGCATGAAACGGACCAGAAATTGGACAAAATTGTGAGTGTCATTGACCGACACGTAAACGCACCACGGGGTTCGTAAATCGTGGAAATCAATCCGGGACCCCCAAAACTAAGTAATAATCTAAGAAACGGGCCAGAATCGTCCCAAACTGCGATTGTTGATGACCTACACTTAAGCACACCTTGGGGTTCAACAACCATGGAAATCGCTTTGGGACCCCAAAACGGTGAGTAATAGTCCACAAAACGGGTCAAGATCGACAAAAAACGCGAGTGTTGATGACCGACATGTCAACGCACCCCGAGGTTCATTAATCATGGAAATCACTCCGGGACCCCAAAACAGTGAGTAATAGTCTACAAAA
>NC_041388.1:418723527-418725469 GCF_002162155.2 Triticum dicoccoides | reverse complement strand
TAAGAAACGGGCCAGAATCGGCCCAAACTACGATTGTTGATGACCTACACTTAAGCGCACCTTGGGGTTCAACAACCATGGAAATCGCTTTGGGACCCCAAAACAGTGAGTAATAGTCCACAAAACGGGTCAAAATCGAAAAAAGACGCGAGTGTTGATGACCGACACGTAAACGCACCCCGGGGTTCGTTAATCGTGGAAATCACTCCGGGACCCCAAAACAATGAGTAATAGTCTACAAAATGGGCAAGAATCGGCCAAAAGTCTGAGTGTTGATGACCAACACGTAAACGCACCCCGCGGTTCGTTAATCGTGGAAATCACTTAGAGACCCCAAAACAGTGCGTAATAGTCCACGAAACGGGGCAGAATGGGCCAAAACTGCAAGTGTTGATGACCGACACATATATGCACCCGAGTGTCCGTCAATCATGAAAATCACACCGGGACCCAAAAATTAGAGTAATAGTGCACGAAACGGACCAAAAATTTGCCAAAATTGTGAGTGTCATTGACCAACACGTAAACGCACCACGGGGTTCGTAAATCGTGGAAACCACTCCGGGACCCCCAAAACTAAGTAATACTCTAAGAAACGGGCCAGAATCGGCCCAAACTGCGATTGTTGATGACCTACACTTAAGCACACACCTTGGGGTTCAACAACCATGGAAATCGCTTTTGGACCCCAAAACGGTGAGTAATAGTCCACGAAACGGGCAAGAATCGGCCAAAAGTGTGAGTGTTGATGACCAACAAGTAAACGCACCCCGTGGTTCGTTAATCGTGGAAATCACTTCGAGACCCCAAAACACTCCGTAATAGTCCAAAAACGGGGCAAAATCGGCCAAAACTGCAAGTGTTGATGACCGACACATAAACGCTCCCGAGTGTACGTCAATCATGAAAATCACATGGGGACCCAAAAAATAGAGTAATAGTGCACGAAACGGACCAGAAATTGGCCAAAATTGTGAGTGTCATTGACCGACACGTAAACGCACCACGGGGTTCGTAAATCGTGGAAATCACTCCGGGACCCCCAAAACGAAGTAATACTCTAAGAAACGGGCCAGAATCGGCCCAAACTGCGATTGTTGATGACCTACACTTAAGCGCACCTTGGGGTTCAACAACCATGGAAACCGCTTTGGGACCCCTAAACGGTGAGTAATAGTCAATGAAAGGGGTCAAAATCGAAAAAAAAACGCGAGTGTTGATGACCGACACGTAAACGCACCCCAGGGGTTCGTTAATCGTGGAAATCACTCCGGGACCCCAAAACAATGAGTAATAGTCTACAAAATGGGCCAGAATCGGCCAAAACTGCTAGTGTTGATGACCGACATGTAAACACACTCTATGGTTCGTTAATCATGGAAATCACTCCGGGACCCCAAAACAGTGAGTAATAGTCCACGAAACGGGCCAGAGTCGGCCGAAACTATGAGTGTCGATGACCGACACGTAAACGCACCTTGGGGTTCAACCACTATGGAATCGCTTCGGGACCCCTAAATGATGAGTAATAGTCCACGAATTGCGTCCGAATTGGACAAAACTATGAGTGTTGACAACACAGACACAAATGCACCCCGGGGATTGTAAATCGTGGAAATCGCTCTGGGATGCCAAAACGGTGAGTAATAGTGCACGAAATGGAGCAAAAATTGGCCAAAATTGTGAGTGTCATTGACCGACACGTAAACGCACCACGGGGTTCGTAAATCATGGAAATCACTCCGGGACCCCCAAAACTAAGTAATACTCTAAGAAACGGGCCAGAATCGGCCCAAACTGCGATTGTTGATGACCTACACTTAAGCGCACCTTGGGGTTCAACAACCATGGAAATCGCTTTTGGACCCCAAAACGGTGAGTAATAGTCCATGAAACTGGTCAAAATCGACAAAAACGCAAGTGCTGATGACCGACATGTAAA
>NC_041388.1:418711090-418723517 GCF_002162155.2 Triticum dicoccoides | reverse complement strand
TGATGACCGACACGTAAACGCACCCCAGGGGTTCGTTAATCGTGGAAATCACTCCGGGACCCCAAAACAATGAGTAATAGTCTACAAAATGGGCAAGAATCGGCCAAAAGTCTGAGTGTTGATGACCAACACGTAAACGCACCCCGCGGTTCGTTAATCGTGGAAATCACTTCGAGACCCCAAAACAGTGCGTAATAGTCCAAGAAACGGGGCAGAATCGGCCAAAACTGCAAGTGTTGATAACCGACACATATACGCACCCGAGTGTCCGTCAATCATGAAAATCACACTGGGTCCCAAAAAATAGAGTAATAGTGCACTAAACGGACCAAAAATTTGCCAAAATTGTGAGTGTTATTGACCGACACGTAAACGCACCACGGGGTTCGTAAATCGCAGGAACCACTCCGGGACCCCCAAAACTAAGTAATACTCTAAGAAACGGGCCAGAATCGGCCAAAACTGCGATTGTTGATGACCTACACTTAAGCGCACCTTGGGGTTCAACAACCATGGAAATCGCTTTGGGACCCCAAAACAGTGAGTAATAGTCCACGAAACGGGCCAAAATCGACAAAAAACGCGAGTGTTGATGACCGACATGTAAACGCACGCCGGGGTTGGTCAATTGTGGGAATCAATCCGGGACCCCAAAACAGTGAGTAATAGTCTACAGAATGGGCAAGAATCGGCCAAAAGTGTGAGTGTTGATGACCAACACGTAAACGCACCCCGCGGTTCATTAATCGTAGAAATCACTTTGAGACCCCAAAACAGTGCGTAATAGTCCACGAAACGGGGCAGAATCGGCCAAAACTGCAAGTGTTGATGACCGACACATAAACGCACCCGAGTGTCCGTCAATCATGAAAATCACATCGGGACCCAACAAATAGAGTAATAGTGCACGAAATGGACCAAAAATTGGCCAAAATTGTGAGTGTCATTGACCGACACGTAAATGCACCACGGGGTTCGTAAATCGTGGAAACCACTTCGGGACCCCCAAAACTAAGTAATACTCTAAGAAACGGGCCAGAATCGGCCCAAACTGCGATTGTTGATGACCTATACTTAAGCGCACACCTTGGGGTTCAACAACCATGGAAATCGCTTTGGGACCCCAAAACGGTGAGTAATAGTCCACGAAACGGGTCAAAATCGACAAAAAACGCGAGTGTTGATGACCGACACGTAAACGCACCCCGGGGGTTCATTAATCGTGGAAATCACTCCGGGACCCCAAAACAATGAGTAATAGTCTACAAAATGGGCAAGAATCGGCCAAAAGTCTGAGTGTTGATGACCAACACGTAAACGCACCCCGCGGTTCGTTAATCGTGGAAATCACTTCGAAACCCCAAAACAGTGCGTAATAGTCCAAGAAACGGGGCAGAATCGGCCAAAACTGCAAGTGTTGATGACCGACACATAAACGCTCCCGAGTGTACGTCAATCATGAAAATCACATGGGGACCCAAAAAATAGAGTAATAGTGCACGAAACGGAACAGAAATTGGCCAAAATTGTGAGTGTCATTGACCGACACGTAAACGCACCACGGGGTTCGTAAATCGTGGAAATCACTCCGGGACCCCCAAAACGAAGTAATACTCTAAGAAACGGGCCAGAATCAGCCCAAACTGCGATTGTTGATGACCTACACTTAAGCGCACCTTGGGGTTCAACAACCATGGAAACCGCTTTGGGACCCCAAAACGGTGAGTAATAGTCCATGAAAGGGGTCAAAATCGAAAAAAACGCGAGTGTTGATGACCGACACGTAAACGCACCCCGGGGTTCGTTAATCGTGGAAATCACTCCGGGACCTCAAAACAATGAGTAATAGTCTACAAAATGGGCAAGAATCGGCCAAAAGTCTGAGTGTTGATGACCAACACGTAAACGCACCCCGCGGTTCGTTAATCGTGGAAATCACTTCGAGACCCCAAAACAGTGCGTAATAGTCCAAGAAACGGGGCAGAATCGGCCAAAACTGCAAGTGTTGATAACCGACACATATACGCACCCGAGTGTCCGTCAATCATGAAAATCACACCGGGACCGAAAAAATAGAGTAATAGTGCACTAAACGGACCAAAATTTGCCAAAATTGTGAGTGTTATTGACCGACACGTAAACGCACCACGGGGTTCGTAAATTGCGGAAACCACTCCGGGACCCCCAAAACTAAGTAATACTCTAAGAAACGGGCCAGAATCGGCCAAAACTGCGATTGTTGATGACCTACACTTAAGCGCACCTTGGGGTTCAACAACCATGGAAATCGCTTTGGGACCCCAAAACAGTGAGTAATAGTCCACGAAACGGGCCAAAATCGACAAAAAACGCGAGTGCTGATGACCGACATGTAAACGCACCCCGGGGTTGGTCAATTGTGGAAATCAATCCGGGACCCCAAAACAGTGAGTAATAGTCTACAGAATGGGCAAGAATCGGCCAAAAGTGTGAGTGTTGATGACCAACACGTAAACGCACCCCGCGGTTCATTAATCGTAGAAATCACTTTGAGACCCCAAAACATAGCGTAATAGTCCACGAAACGGGGCAGAATCGGCCAAAACTGCAAGTGTTGATGACCGACACATAAACGCACCCGAGTGTCCGTCAATCATGAAAATCACATCAGGACCCAAAAAATAGAGTAATAGTGCACGAAATGGACCAAAAATTGGCCAAAATTGTGAGTGTCATTGACCGACACGTAAATGCACCACGGGGTTCGTAAATCGTGGAAACCACTTCGGGACCCCCAAAACTAAGTAATACTCTAAGAAACGGGCCAGAATCGGCCCAAACTGTGATTGTTGATGACCTATACTTAAGCGCACACCTTGCGGTTCAACAACCATGGAAATCGCTTTGGGACCCCAAAACGGTGAGTAATAGTCCACGAAACGGGTCAAAATCGACAAAAAACGCGAGTGTTGATGACCGACACGTAAACGCACCCCGGGGGTTCGTTAATCGTGGAAATCACTCCGGGACCCCAAAACAATGAGTAATAGTCTACAAAATGGGCAAGAATCGGCCAAAAGTCTGAGTGTTGATGACCAACACGTAAACGCACCCCGCGGTTCGTTAATCGTAGAAATCACTTTGAGACCCCAAAACAGTGCGTAATAGTCCACGAAACGGGGCATAATCGGCCAAAACTGCAAGGGTTGATGACCGACACATAAACGCACCCGAGTGTCCGTCAATCATGAAAATCACAACGGGACCCAAAAAATAGAGTAATAGTGCACGAAATGGACGAAAAATTGGCCAAAATTGTGAGTGTCATTGACCGACACGTAAATGCACCACGGGGTTCGTAAATCGTGGAAACCACTTCGGGACCCCCAAAACTAAGTAATAGTCTAAGAAACGGGCCAGAATCGGCCCAAACTGCGATTGTTGATGACCTATACTTAAGCGCACACCTTGGGGTTCAACAACACTGGAAATCGCTTTGGGACCCCAAAACGGTGAGTAATAGTCCACAAAACGGGTCAAAATCGACAAAAAACGCGAGTGTTGATGACCGACATGTAAACGCACCCCGGGGTTCGTCAATTGTGGAAATCACTCCGGCACCCCAAAACAGTGAGTAATAGTCTACAAAATGGGCAAGAATCAGCCAAAAGTGTGAGTGTTGATGACCAAAACGTAAACGCACCCCTCGGTTCGTTAATCATGGAAATCACTTCGAGACCCCAAAACAGTGCGTAATAGTCCATGAAACGGGCCAGAATCGGCCAAAACTGTGAGTGTTGATGACTGACACATAAACGCACCCGAGTGTTCGTCAATCATGGAAATCACACCGGGAACCAAAAAGCAGAGTGATAGTCCAGGAAACGTGCCAGAATCGGCCAAAACTGCAAGTGTTGACGACCGACACATAAACGCGCCTGAGTGTCCATCAATCATGAAAATCACACCGGGACCAAAAAAATAGAGTAATAGTGCACGAAACGGACCAGAAATTGGCCAAAATTGTGAGTGTCATTGACCGAGACGTAAACGCAACATGGGGTTCATAAATCGTGGAAATCAATCCGGGACCCCCAAAACTAAGTAATAGTCTAAGAACGGTCCAGAATCGGCCAAAATTGCGAGTGTTGATGACCTACACTTAAGCGCACCTTGGGGTTCAACAACCATGGAAATCGCTTTGGGACCCCAAAACGGTGAGTAATAGTCCACGAAATGTGTTGATGACCGACACGTAAACGCACCCCGGGGTTCGTTAATCGTAGAAATCACTCCGGAACCCCAAAACAGTGAGTAATAGTCTACAAACTACGCAAGAATCGGCCAAAAGTGTGAGTGTTGATGACCAACACGTAAACGCACCCCGCAGTTCGTTAATCGTGGAAATCACTTCGAGACCCCAAAACAGTGCGTAATAGTCCATGAAACGGTCCAGAATCGGCCAAAAGTGCGAGTGTTGATGACCGACACATAAACGCACCCGAGTGTTCGTCAATCATGGAAATCACAGCGGGACCCAAAAAACGTGCCAGAATCGGCCAAAACTGTGAGTGTTGATGACCGACACGGAAGCTCACCTTGGGGTTCAACAACTATGGAAATCACTTCGGGGCCCCAAAATAGTGAGTAAATAGTCCACGAAACGGGCCAGAATCAGTCAAAAGTGTGAGTGTTGATGACCGACACGAAAATGCACCCCGGGGTTCATAAATCGTAGAAATCACTCTGGGACCCCCAAAACTGAGAGATAGACCAAGAAACGGGCCAGAATCGGCCCAACTGCAATTGTTGATGACCTACACTTAAGCGCACCTTGGGGTTCAACAATGATGGAAATCGTTTTGGGGTGTAATAGTCCACGAAACGGGTAAGAATCGACAAAACCCGCGAGTGCTGATAACCGACACATAAGCGCACCCGGGGGTTCGTTAATCGTTGAAATCACTCCAGGGCCCCAAAGCATTGAGTAATAGTCCATGAAACGGGCCAGAATCGGCCAAAACTGCTAGTGTTGATGACCAACATGTAAACACACTCCATGGTTCGTTAATCATGGAAATCACTCCGGGACCCCAAAATAGTGAGTAATAGTACACGAAACGGGCCAGAATCGGCCGAAACTATGAATTTCGATGACCGACACGTAAACGCACCATGGGGTTCAACCACTATGGAATCGCTTCGGGACCCCTAAATGATGAGTAATAGTCCATGAATCGCGTCAGAATTGGCCAAAACTGTGAGTGTTGACAACAGAGATGCAACCGCACACCAGGGATTGTAAATCGTGGAAATCGCTCTGGGACCCCCAAAACTAAGTGATTGACCAAGAAACGGGCCAGAATCGGCCCAACTGCAATTGTTGATGACCTGCACTTAAGCGCACCTTGGGCTTCAACAACAATGGAAATCGTTTTGGGGCGTAATAGTCCATGAAACGGGTTAGAATCGACAAAACCCGCGAGTGCTAATAACCGACACATCAGCGCGCCCGGGGGTTCGTTAATCGTGGAAATCACTCCGGGGACCCAAAACAATGAGTAATAGTCCACGAAACGGGCTAGAATCGGCCAAAACTGCTAGTGTTGATGACCGACATGTAAACACACTCTATGGTTCGTTAATCACGGAAATCACTCCAGGACCCCAAAACAGTGGCTAATAGTCCACGAAACGGGCCAGAATCGGCCGAAACTATGAGTGTCCATGACCGGCACGTAAACGCACCTTGGGGTTCAACCACTATGGAATCGCTTCGGGACCCCTAAATGATTAGTAATAGTCCACGAATCGCGTCGGAATTGGCCACAACTGTGAGTGTTGATAACAGAGACGCAAACGCACCCCCAGGGATTGTAAGTCGTGGAAATCGCTCTGGGACGCCAAAACGGTGAGTAATACTGCACGAAACGGACCAGAAATTGGCCAAAATTGTGAGTGTCATTGACCGACACGTAAACGGACCACGGGGTTCGTAAATCATGGAAATCACTCCGGGACCCCAAAAACTAAGTAATACTCTAAGAAACGGGCCAAAATCGGCCCAAATTGCGATTGTTGATGACCTACACTTAAGCGCACCTTGGGGTTCAACAACCATGGAAATCGCTTTGGGACCCCAAAACGGTGAGTAATAGTCCACGAAACGGGTCAAAATCGACAAAAACGCTAGTGTTGATGACCGACACATAAATGCACCCCGAAGTTCGTTAATCATGGAAATCACTACGGGACCCCAAAACAGTGAGTAGTAGTCTACAAAATGGGCAACAATCGGCCAAAAGTGTAAGTGTTGATGACCAACACATGAACGAAACGGGGCAGAATCGGCCAAAACTGCAACTGTTGACGACATAAACGCACCCGAGTGTCCGTCAATCATGAAAATCACACCGGGACCCAAAAAATAGAGTAATAGTGCACGAAACGGACCAGAAATTGGCCAAAATTGTGAGTGTCATTAACCGACATGTAAACACACCACGGGGTTCATAAATCGTGGAAATCACTCCGGGACTCCCAAAACTAAGTAATACTCTAAGAAACGGTCCAGAATCGGCCAAAACTGCCATTGTTGATGACCTACACTTAAGCGCACCTTGGGGTTCAACAACCATGGAAATCGCATTAGGACCCCAAAAGTTTGAGTAATAGTCCACGAAATGTGTCAAAATCGACAAAAATCGCGAGTGTTGATAACCGACACGTAAACGCACCCCGGGGTTCATTAATCGTGGAAATCACTCCGGGACCCCAAAACAGTGAGCAATTGTTTACAAACTGGGCAAGAATCGACAAAACCGCGAGTGTTGATGACCAACACGTAAACGCACCCCGCGGTTCGTTAATCGTGGAAATCACTTCGAGACCCCAAAACAGTGCGTAATAGTCCATGAAACGGGCCAGAATCGGCCAAAACTGCTAGTGTTGATGACCGACACATAAACACACCCGAGTGTTTGTCAATCATGGAAATCACACCGGGACCCAGAAAACAGAGTGATAGTCCAAGAAACGTGCCAGAATCGGCCAAAACTGTGAGTGTTGATGACCGACACGTAAGCGCACCTTGGGGTTCAACCACTATGGAAATCACTTCGGGGCCCTAAAACAGTGAGTAAATAGTCCACGAAACGGGCCAGAATCAGCCAAATATGTGAGTTTTGATGACCGACACGAAAATGCACCCCGGGGTTCATAAATCGTGGAAATCACTTCGGGACCCCCAAAACTGAGTGATAGACCAAGAAACGGGCCAGAATCGGCCCAACTGCAATTGTTGATGACCTACACTTAAGCGCACCTTGGCGTTCAACAACCATGGAAATCGTTTTGGGGTGTAATAGTCCACGAAACGGGTCAGAATCGACAAAACCCGCGAGTGCTGATAACAGACACATAAGCGCACCCGGGGGTTCGTTAATCGTGGAAATCACTACGGGGCCCCAAAACAATGAGTAGTAGTCCACGAAACGGGCCAGAATCGGCCAAAACTGCTAGTGTTGATGACCGACATGTAAACACACTACATGGTTCATTAATCATGGAAATCACTCCAAGACCCCAAAACAGTGAGTAATAGTCCACGAAACGGGCCAGAATCGGCCGAAACTATGACTGTCGACGACCGACACGTAAACGCACCATGGGGTTGAACCACTATGGAATCGCTTCGGGACACCTAAATGATGAGTAATAGTCCACGAATCGCGTCAGAATCGGCCAAAACTGTGAGTGTTGACAACAGAGATGCAACCGCACACCGGGGATTGTAAATCCTGGAAATCGCTCTGGGACCCCCAAAACTAAGTGATAGACAAAGAAATGGGCCAGAATCGGCCCAACTGCAATTGTTGATGACCTGCACTTAAGCGCACCTTGGGCTTCAACAACCATGGAAATCGTTTTGGGGCGTAATAGTCCATGAAACGGGTTAGAATCGACAAAAACCGCGAGTGCTGATAACCGACACATCAGCGCACCCGGGGGTTCGTTAATCGTGGAAATCACTCTGGGGACCCATAACAATGAGTAATAGTCCACGAAACGGGCTAGAATCGGCAGAAACTGCTAGTGTTGATGACCGACACATAAACGCACCCGTGTGTTCGTCAATCATGGAAATCACACGGGGACCCAAAAAACAGAGTGATAGTCCAAGAAACGTGCCAGAATCGGCCAAAACTGTGAGTGTTGATGACCGACACGAAAGCGCACCTTCGGGTTCAACCACTATGGAAATCACTTCGGGGCCCCAAAACAGTGAGTAAATAGTCCACGAAACGGGCCAGAATCAGCCAAATATGTGAGTTTTGATGACCGACACGAAAATGCACCCCGGGGTTCATAAATCGTGGAAATCACTATGGGACCCCCAAAACAGAGTTATAGACCAAGAAACGGGCCAGAATCGGCCCAACTGCAATTGTTGATGACCTACACTTAAGCGCACCTTGGCGTTCAACAACCATGGAAATCATTTTGGGGTGTAATAGTCCACGAAACGGGTCAGAATCGACAAAACACGCGAGTGCTGATAACTGACACATAAGCGCACCCGGGGGTTCGTTAATCGTGGAAATCACTACGGGGCCCCAAAACAATGAGTAATAGTCCACGAAACGGGCCAGAATCGGCCAAAACTGCTAGTGTTGATGACCGACATGTAAACACACTACATGGTTCATTAATCATGGAAATCACTCCGAGACCCCAAAACAGTGAGTAATAGTCCACGAAATGGGCCAGAATCGGCCGAAACTATGACTGTCGACGACCGACACGTAAACGCACCATGGGGTTCAACCACTATGGAATCGCTTCGGGACACCTAAATGATGAGTAATAGTCCACGAATCGCGTCAGAATCGGCCAAAACTGTGAGTGTTGACAACAGAGATGCAACCGCACCCCGGGGATTGTAAATCCTGGAAATCGCTCTGGGACCCCCAAAACTAAGTGATAGACCAAGAAACGGGACAGAATCGGCCCAACTGCAATTGTTGATGACCTGCACTTAAGCGCACCTTGGGCTTCAACAACCATGGAAATCGTTTTGGGGCGTAATAGTCCATGAAACGGGTTAGAATCGACAAAAACCGCGAGTGCTGATAACCGACACATCAGCGCACCCGGGGGTTCGTTAATCATGGAAATCACTCTGGGGACCCAAAACAATGAGTAATAGTCCACGAAACGGGCTAGAATCGGCCAAAACTGCTAGTGCTGATGACCGACACATAAACGCACCCGTGTGTTCGTCAATCACGGAAATCACACCGGGACCCAAAAAACAGAGTGATAGTCCAAGAAACGTGCCAGAATCGGCCAAAACTGTGAGTGTTGATGACCGACACGTAAGCGCACCTTCGGGTTCAACCACTATGGAAATCACTTCGGGGCCCCAAAACAGTGAGTAAATAGTCCACGAAACGGGCCAGAATCAGCCAAATATGTGAGTTTTGATGACCGACACGAAAATGCACCCCGGGGTTCATAAATCGTGGAAATCACTCTGGGACCCCCAAAACAGAGTTATAGACCAAGAAACGGGCCAGAATCGGCCCAACTGCAATTGTTGATGACCTACACTTAAGCGCACCTTGGCGTTCAACAACCATGGAAATCGTTTCGGGGTGTAATAGTCCACGAAACGGGTCAGAATCGACAAAAACCGCGAGTGCTGATAACCGACACATAAGCGCACCCGGGGGTTCGTTAATCGTGGAAATCACTACGGGGCCCCAAAACAATGAGTAATAGTCCACGAAACGGGCCAGAATCGGCCAAAATTGCTAGTGTTCATGACCGACATGTAAACACACTACATGGTTCGTTAATCATGGAAATCACTCCGAGACCCCAAAACAGTGAGTAGTAGTCCTTGAAATGGGCCAGAATCGGCCGAAACTATGAGTGTCGATGACCAACACGTAAACGCACCTTGGGGTTCAACCACTATGAAATCGCTTCGGGACCCCTAAATGATTAGTAATAGTCCACGAATCGCGTCAGAATTGGCCAAAACTGTGAGTCTTGACAATAGAAACGCAAACGCACCCCGGGGTTTGTAAATCATGGAAATCGATCTGGGACGCCAAAACGGTGAGTAATAGTGCACGAAACGGACCAGAAATTGGCCAAAATTGTGAGTGTCATTGACCGATACGTAAACGCACCACGGGGTTCGTAAATAGTGGAAATCACTCCGAGACCCCCAAAAAAAAGTAATACTCTAAGAAACGGGCCAGAATCGGCCCAAGCTGCGATTGTTGATGACCTACACTTAAGCGCACAAAAACCATGGAAATCGCTTTGGGACCCCAAAACGGTGAGTAATAGTCCATGGAACGGGACAAAATCGACAAAAAATGCGAGTGTTGATGACCGACACGTAAACGCACCCCGGGGTTCGTTAATCGTGCAAATCACTCCGGGACCCCAAAATAGTGAGTAATATTCTACAAAATGGGCAAGAATCGGCCAAAAGTGTGAGTGTTGATGACTAACACGTAAACGCACTCCGCGGTTCCTTAATCGTGGAAATCACTTCAAGACCCCAAAATAGTGCGTAATAGTCTACTAAACGGGCCAGAATCGGCCAAAACTACGAGTGTTGATGACCGACACATAAACGCACCCGAGTATTCGTCAATCATGGAAATCACACCGGGACCCAAAAAACAGAGTAATAGTCCAAGAAACGTGCCAAAATCGGCCAAAACTGTGATTGTTGATGACCGACACGTACGCGTACCTTGGGGTTCAACAACTATGGAAATCACTCCGGGGCCCCAAAACAATTAGTAATAGTCCACGAAACGGGACAGAATCGGCCAAAAGTATGAGTGTTGATGACCGACACGTAAATGCACCCACGGGGTTCATAAATAGTGGAAATCACTATGGAACCCTCAAAACTAAGTGATAGACCAAGAAACGGGCCAGAATCGGCCCAACTGCGATTGTTAATGACCTACACTTAAGCGCATCTTGGGGTTCAACTAACATGGAAATTGTTTTGGGGCGTAATAGTCCACGAAACGGGTCAGAATCGACAAAACCGTGAGTGTTGGTAACTGACACATAAGCGCACCTGGGGGTTCGTTAATCGTGGAAATCACTCCAGGGCCCCAAAACAATGAGTAATAGTCCACGAAACGGGCCAGAATCAGCCAAAACTGCTAGTGTTGATGACCGACATGTAAACACACTATGGTTCGTTAATCATGGAAATCACCCCGGGACCCCAAAACAGTGAGTAATACACCACGAAACGGGCCAGAATCGGCTGAAACTATGAGTGTTGATGACCAACACATAAATGCACCCGAGTGTCCGTCGATCATGAAAATCACACCGGGACCCAAAAAATAGAGTAATAATGAACGAAACGGACCGGAAATTGGCCAAAATTGTGATTGTCATTGACCGACATGTAAACGCACCACGGGGTTCGTAAATCGTGGAAATCACTGCGGGACCCCCAAAACTAAGTGATACTCTATGAAACGGTCCAGAATCGGCCCAAACTGCGAGTGTTGATGACCTAAACTTAATCGCACCTTGGGGTTCAACAACCGTGGAAATCACTTTGGGACCCCAAAACGGTGAGTAACAGTCCACGAAATGTGCCAAAATCGACAAAAACAAATTGTCGATGACCGACACGTAAACGCACCCCTGGGTTCGTTAATCGTGGAAATCACTCCGGGACCCCAAAACAGTGAGTAATAGTCTACAAAATGGGCAAGAATCGGCATAAAGTGTGAGTGTTGATGAACAACACGTAAATGCACCCAGCGGTTCGCTAATCGTGGAAATCACTTCGAGACCCCAAAACAGTGCGTAATAGTCCACGAAACGGGCCAGAATCGGCCAAGACTACGAGTGTTGGTGGCTGACACATAAACGCACCCGAGTGTTCGTCAATCAGGGAAATCACACCGGGACCCAAAAAACAGAGTGATAGTCCAAGAAACATGCCAGAATCGGCCAAAACTGTGAGTGTTAATAACCGACACGTAAGCGCACCTTGGGGTTCAACAACTATGGAAATCACTTCGGGGCCCCAAAACCAGTGAGTAAATAGTCCACGAAACGGGCCAGAATCAACCAAAACTGTGAGTGTTGATGACCGACACGTAAATGCACCCCGGGGTTCATAAATCATGGAAATCACCCCCAAAACTAAGTGATAGACCAAGAAACGGGCCAGAATCGGTCCAACTGCAATTGTTGATGACCTACACATAAGCGCACCTTGGGGTTCAACAACCATGGAAATTTGTTTTGGGGCATAATAGTCCACGAAACGGGTCGTTATCGACAAAAACCGCGAGTGCTGATAACCGAGACATAAGCGCACCCGGGGTTTCGTTAATCGTGGAAATCACTCCGTGTCCCCAAAACAATGAGTAATAGTCCA
>NC_041388.1:418709870-418710990 GCF_002162155.2 Triticum dicoccoides | reverse complement strand
CGTAATAGTCCAAGAAACGGGGCAGAATCGGCCAAAACTGCAAGTGTTGATGACCGACACATAAACGCTCCCGAGTGTACGTCAATCATGAAAATCACATGGGGACCCAAAAAATAGAGTAATAGTGCACGAAACGGACCAGAAATTGGCCAAAATTGTGAGTGTCATTGACCGACACGTAATAGCACCACGGGGTTCGTAAATCGTGGAAATCACTCCGGGACCCCCAAAACGAAGTAATACTCTAAGAAACGGGCCAGAATCGGCCCAAACTGCGATTGTTGATGACCTACACTTAAGCGCACCTTGGGGTTCAACAACCATGGAAACCGCTTTGGGACCCCAAAACGGTGAGTAATAGTCCATGAAAGGGGTCAAAATCGAAAAAAAACGCGAGTGTTGATGACCGACACGTAAACGCACCCCAGGGGTTCGTTAATCGTGGAAATCACTCCGGGACCTCAAAACAATGAGTAATAGTCTACAAAATGGGCATGAATCGGCCAAAAGTCTGAGTGTTGATGACCAACACGTAAACGCACCCCGCGGTTCGTTAATCGTGGAAATCACTTCGAGACCCCAAAACAGTGCGTAATAGTCCAAGAAACGGGGCAGAATCGGCCAAAACTGCAAGTGTTGATAACCGACACATATACGCACCCGAGTGTCCGTCAATCATGAAAATCACACCGGGACCCAAAAAATAGAGTAATAGTGCACTAAACGAACCAAAATTTGCCAAAATTGTGAGTGTTATTGACCGACACGTAAACGCACCACGGGGTTCGTAAATCGCGGAAACCACTCCGGGACCCCCAAAACTAAGTAATACTCTAAGAAACGGGCCAGAATCGGCCAAAACTGCGATTGTTGATGACCTACACTTAAGCGCACCTTGGGGTTCAACAACCATGGAAATCGCTTTGGGACCCCAAAACAGTGAGTAATAGTCCACGAAACGGGCCAAAATCGACAAAAAAGGCGAGTGTTGATGACCGACATGTAAACGCACCCCGGGGTTGGTCAATTGTGGAAATCAATCCGGGACCCCAAAACAGTGAGTAATAGTCTACAGAATGGGCAAGAATCGGCCAAAAGTGTGAGTGTTGATGACCAACAC
>NC_041388.1:418699013-418708343 GCF_002162155.2 Triticum dicoccoides | reverse complement strand
GAAACGGGGCAGAATCGGCCAAAACTGCAAGTGTTGATGACCGACACATAAACGCACCCGAGTGTCCGTCAATCATGAAAATCACATCGGGACCCAAAAAATAGAGTAATAGTGCACGAAATGGACCAAAAATTGGCCAAAATTGTGAGTGTCATTGACCGACACGTAAATGCACCACGGGGTTCGTAAATCGTGGAAACCACTTCGGGACCCCCAAAACTAAGTAATACTCTAAGAAACGGGCCAGAATCGGCCCAAACTGTGATTGTTGATGACCTATACTTAAGCGCACACCTTGGGGTTCAACAACCATGGAAATCGCTTTGGGACCCCAAAACGGTGAGTAATAGTCCACGAAACGGGTCAAAATCGACAAAAAACGCGAGTGTTGATGACCGACACGTAAACGCACCCCGGGGGTTCGTTAATCGTGGAAATCACTCCGGGACCCCAAAACAATGAGTAATAGTCTACAAAATGGGCAAGAATCGGCCAAAAGTCTGACTGTTGATGACCAACACGTAAACGCACCCCGCGGTTCGTTAATCGTGGAAATCACTTCGAGACCCCAAAACAGTGCGTAATAGTCCAAGAAACGGGGCAGAATCGGCCAAAACTGCAAGTGTTGATGACCGACACATAAACGCTCCCGAGTGTACGTCAATCATGAAAATCACATGGGGACCCAAAAAATAGAGTAATAGTGCACGAAACGGACCAGAAATTGGCCAAAATTGTGAGTGTCATTGACCGACACGTAATAGCACCACGGGGTTCGTAAATCGTGGAAATCACTCCGGGACCCCCAAAACGAAGTAATACTCTAAGAAACGGGCCAGAATCGGCCCAAACTGCGATTGTTGATGACCTACACTTAAGCGCACCTTGGGGTTCAACAACCATGGAAACCGCTTTGGGACCCCAAAACGGTGAGTAATAGTCCATGAAAGGGGTCAAAATCGAAAAAAAACGCGAGTGTTGATGACCGACACGTAAACGCACCCCAGGGGTTCGTTAATCGTGGAAATCACTCCGGGACCTCAAAACAATGAGTAATAGTCTACAAAATGGTCATGAATCGGCCAAAAGTCTGAGTGTTGATGACCAACACGTAAACGCACCCCGCGGTTCGTTAATCGTGGAAATCACTTCGAGACCCCAAAACAGTGCGTAATAGTCCAAGAAACGGGGCAGAATCGGCCAAAACTGCAAGTGTTGATAACCGACACATATACGCACCCGAGTGTCCGTCAATCATGAAAATCACACCGGGACCCAAAAAATAGAGTAATAGTGCACTAAACGGACCAAAATTTGCCAAAATTGTGAGTGTTATTGACCGACACGTAAACGCACCACGGGGTTCGTAAATCGCGGAAACCACTCCGGGACCCCCAAAACTAAGTAATACTCTAAGAAACGGGCCAGAATCGGCCAAAACTGCGATTGTTGATGACCTACACTTAAGCGCACCTTGGGGTTCAACAACCATGGAAATCGCTTTGGGACCCCAAAACAGTGAGTAATAGTCCACGAAACGGGCCAAAATCGACAAAAAACGCGAGTGTTGATGACCGACATGTAAACGCACCCCGGGGTTGGTCAATTGTGGAAATCAATCCGGGACCCCAAAACAGTGAGTAATAGTCTACAGAATGGGCAAGAATCGGCCAAAAGTGTGAGTGTTGATGACCAACACGTAAACGCACCCCGCGGTTCATTAATCGTAGAAATCACTTTGAGACCCCAAAACAGTGCGTAATAGTCCATGAAACGGGGCAGAATCGGCCAAAACTGCAAGTGTTGATGACCGACACATAAACGCACCCGAGTGTCCGTCAATCATGAAAATCACATCGGGACCCAAAAAATAGAGTAATAGTGCACGAAATGGACCAAAAATTGGCCAAAATTGTGAGTGTCATTGACCGACACGTAAATGCACCACGGGGTTCGTAAATCGTGGAAACCACTTCGGGACCCCCAAAACTAAGTAATACTCTAAGAAACGGGCCAGAATCGGCCCAAACTGTGATTGTTGATGACCTATACTTAAGCGCACACCTTGGGGTTCAACAACCATGGAAATCGCTTTGGGACCCCAAAACGGTGAGTAATAGTCCACGAAACGGGTCAAAATCGACAAAAAACGCGAGTGTTGATGACCGACACGTAAACGCACCCCGGGGGTTCGTTAATCGTGGAAATCACTCCGGGACCCCAAAACAATGAGTAATAGTCTACAAAATGGGCAAGAATCGGCCAAAAGTCTGAGTGTTGATGACCAACACGTAAACGCACCCCGCGGTTCGTTAATCGTGGAAATCACTTCGAGACCCCAAAATAGTGCGTAATAGTCCAAGAAACGGGGCAGAATCGGCCAAAACTGCAAGTGTTGATAACCGACACATATACGCACCCGAGTGTCCGTCAATCATGAAAATCACACCGGGACCCAGAAAATAGAGTAATAGTGCACTAAACGGACCAAAAATTTGCCAAAATTGTGAGTGTTATTGACCGACACGTAAACGCACCACGGGGTTCATAAATCGTGGAAACCACTCCGGGACCCCCAAAACTAAGTAATACTCTAAGAAACGGGCCAGAATCGGCCAAAACTGCGATTGTTGATGACCTACACTTAAGCGCACCTTGGGGTTCAACAACCATGGAAATCGCTTTGGGACCCCAAAACAGTGAGTAATAGTCCACGAAACGGGCCAAAATCGACAAAAAACGCGAGTGTTGATGACCGACATGTAAACGCACCCCGGGGTTGGTCAATTGTGGAAATCAATCCGGGACCCCAAAACAGTGAGTAATAGTCTACAGAATGGGCAAGAATCAGCCAAAAGTGTGAGTGTTGATGACCAACACGTAAACGCACCCCGCGGTTCATTAATCGTAGAAATCACTTTGAGACCCCAAAACAGTGCGTAATAGTCCACGAAACGGGGCAGAATCGGCCAAAACTGCAAGGGTTGATGACCGACACATAAACGCACCCGAGTGTCCGTCAATCATGAAAATCACATCGGGACCCAAAAAATAGAGTAATAGTGCACGAAATGGACGAAAAATTGGCCAAAATTGTGAGTGTCATTGACCGACACGTAAATGCACCACGGGGTTCGTAAATCGTGGAAACCACTTCGGGACCCCCAAAACTAAGTAATAGTCTAAGAAACGGGCCAGAATCGGCCCAAACTGCGATTGTTGATGACCTATACTTAAGCGCACACCTTGGGGTTCAACAACACTGGAAATTGCTTTGGGACCCCAAAACGGTGAGTAATAGTCCACAAAACGGGTCAAAATCGACAAAAAACGCGAGTGTTGATGACCGACATGTAAACGCACCCCGGGGTTCGTCAATTGTGGAAATCACTCCGGCACCCAAAAACAGTGAGTAATAGTCTACAAAATGTGCAAGAATCAGCCAAAAGTGTGAGTGTTGATGACCAAAACGTAAACGCACCCCTCGGTTCGTTAATCGTGGAAATCACTTCGAGACCCCAAAACAGTGCGTAATAGTCCATGAAACGGGCCAGAATCGGCCAAAACTGTGAGTGTTGATGACTGACACATAAACGCACCCGAGTGTTCGTCAATCATGGAAATCACACCGGGACCCAAAAAGCTGAGTGATAGTCCAGGAAACGTGCCAGAATCGGCCAAAACTGCAAGTGTTGACGACCGACACATAAACGCGCCCGAGTGTCCGTCAATCATGAAAATCACACTGGGACCCAAAAAATAGAGTAATAGTGCACGAAACGGACCAGAAATTGGCCAAAATTGTGAGTGTCATTGACCGAGACGTAAACGCAACATGGGGTTCATAAATCGTGGAAATCACTCCGGGACCCCCAAAACTAAGTAATAGTCTAAGAACGGTCCAGAATCGGCCAAAATTGCGAGTGTTGATGACCTACACTTAAGCGCACCTTGGGGTTCAACAACCATGGAAATCGCTTTGGGACCCCAAAACGGTGAGTAATAGTCCACGAAATGTGTTGATGACCGACACGTAAACGCACCCCGGGGTTCGTTAATCGTGGAAATCACTCCGGAACCCCAAAACAGTGAGTAATAGTCTACAAACTGCGCAAGAATCGGCCAAAAGTGTGAGTGTTGATGACCAACATGTAAACGCACCCCGCAGTTCGTTAATCGTGGAAATCACTTCGAGACCCCAAAACAGTGCGTAATAGTCCATGAAACGGTCCAGAATCGGCCAAAACTGCGAGTGTCGATGACCGACACATAAACGCACCCGAGTGTTCGTCAATCATGGAAATCACAGCGGGACCCAAAAAACGTGCCAGAATCGGCCAAAACTGTGAGTGTTGATGACCGACACGGAAGCTCACCTTGGGGTTCAACAACTATGGAAATCACTTCGGGGCCCCAAAATAGTGAGTAAATAGTCCACGAAATGGGCCAGAATCAGCCAAAACTGTGAGTGTTGATGACCGACACGAAAATGCACCCCGGGGTTCATAAATCGTAGAAATCACTCTGGGACCCCCAAAACTGAGAGATAGACCAAGAAACGGGCCAGAATCGGCCCAACTGCAATTGTTGATGACCTACACTTAAGCGCACCTTGGGGTTCAACAACGATGGAAATCGTTTTGGGGTGTAATAGTCCACGAAACGGGTAAGAATCGACAAAACCCGCGAGTGCTGATAACCGACACATAAGCGCACCCGGGGGTTCGTTAATCGTTGAAATCACTCCAGGGCCCCAAAACAATGAGTAATAGTCCATGAAACGGGCCAGAATCGGCGAAAACTGCTAGTGTTGATGACCAACATGTAAACACACTCCATGGTCCGTTAATCATGGAAATCACTCCGGGACCCCAAAATAGTGAGTAATAGTCCACGAAACGGGCCAGCATCGGCCGAAACTATGAGTGTCGATGACCGACACGTAAACGCACCATGGGGTTCAACCACTATGGAATCGCTTCGGGACCCCTAAATGATGAGTAATAGTCCATGAATCGCGTCAGAATTGGCCAAAACTGTGAGTGTTGACAACAGAGATACAACCGCACACCGGGGATTGTAAATCGTGGAAATCGCTCTGGGACCCCCAAAACTAAGTGATTGACCAAGAAACGGGCCAGAATCGGCCCAACTGCAATTGTTGATGACCTGCACTTAAGCGCACCTTGGGCTTCAACAACAATGGAAATCGTTTTGGGGCGTAATAGTCCATGAAACGGGTTAGAATCGACAAAACCCGCGAGTGCTAATAACCGACACATCAGCGCGCCCGGGGGTTCGTTAATCGTGGAAATCACTCCGGGCCCCCAAAACAATGAGTAATAGTCCACGAAACGGGCTAGAATCGGCCAAAACTGCTAGTGTTGATGACCGACATGTAAACACACTCTATGGTTCGTTAATCACGGAAATCACTCTAGGACCCCAAAACAGTGACTAATAGTCCACGAAACGGGCCAGAATCGGCCGAAACTATGAGTGTCCATGACCGGCACGTAAACGCACCTTGGGGTTCAACCACTATGGAATCGCTTCGGGACCCCTAAATGATTAGTAATAGTCCACGAATCGCGTCGGAATTGGCCACAACTGTGAGTGTTGATAACAGAGACGCAAACGCACCCCCAGGGATTGTAAGTCGTGGAAATCGCTCTGGGACGCCAAAACGGTGAGTAATACTGCACGAAACGGACCAGAAATTGGCCAAAATTGTGAGGGTCATTGACCGACACGTAAACGGACCACGGGGTTCGTAAATCATGGAAATCACTCCGGGACCCCAAAAACTAAGTAATACTCTAAGAAACGGGCCAAAATCGACCCAAATTGCGATTGTTGATGACCTACACTTAAGCGCACCTTGGGGTTCCACAACCATGGAAATCGCTTTGGGACCCCAAAACGGTGAGTAATAGTCCACGAAACGGGTCAAAATCGACAAAAAACGCTAGTGTTGATGACCGACACATAAATGCACCCCGAAGTTCGTTAATCGTGGAAATCACTACGGGACCCCAAAACAGTGAGTAGTAGTCTACAAAATGGGCAACAATCGGCCAAAAGTGTAAGTGTTGATGACCAACACATGAACGAAACGGGGCAGAATTGGCCAAAACTGCAACTGTTGACGACATAAACGCACCCGAGTGTCTGTCAATCATGAAAATCACACCGGGACCCAAAAAATAGAGTAATAGTGCACGAAATGGACCAGAAATTGGCCAAAATTGTGAGTGTCATTAACCGACATGTAAACACACCTCGGGGTTCATAAATCGTGGAAATCACTCCGGGACTCCCAAAACTAAGTAATACTCTAAGAAACGGTCCAGAATCGGCCAAAACTGCAATTGTTGATGACCTACACTTAAGCGCACCTTGGGGTTCAACAACCATGGAAATCGCATTAGGACCCCAAAAGTTTGAGTAATAGTCCACGAAATTTGTCAAAATCGACAAAAATCGCGAGTGTTGATAACCGACACGTAAACGCACCCCGGGTTCATTAATCGTGGAAATCACTCCGGGACCCCAAAACAGTGAGTAATTGTTTACAAACTGGGCAAGAATCGGCTAAAAGTGTGAGTGTTGATGACCAACACGTAAACGCACCCCGCGGTTCGTTAATCGTGGAAATCACTTCGAGACCCCAAAACAGTGCGTAATAGTCCATGAAACGGGCCAGAATCGGCCAAAACTACGAGTGTTGATGACCGACACATAAACACACCCGAGTGTTCGTCAATCATGGAAATCACACCGGGACCCAAAAAATAGAGTGATAGTCCAAGAAACGTGCCAGAATCGGCCAAAACTATGAGTGTTGATGACCGACACGTAAGCGCACCTTGGGGTTCAACCACTATGGAAATCACTTCGGGGCCCTAAAACAGTGAGTAAATAGTCCACGAAATGGGCCAGAATCAGCCAAATATGTGAGTTTTGATGACCGACACGAAAATGCACCCCGGGGTTCATAAATCGTGGAAATCACTCTGGGACCCCCAAAACTGAGTGATAGACCAACAAACGGGCCAGAATCGGCCCAACTGCAATTGTTGATGACCTACACTTAAGCGCACCTTGGCGTTCAACAACCATGGAAATCGTTTTGGGGTGTAATAGTCCACGAAACGGGTCAGAATCGACAAAACCCGCAAGTGCTGATAACCGACACATATGCGCACCCGGGGGTTCGTTAATCGTGGAAATCACTCCGGGGCCCCAAAACAATGAGTAATAGTCCACGAAACGGGCCAGAATCGGCCAAAACTGCTAGTGTTGATGACCGACATGTAAACACACTACATGGTTCGTTAATCATGGAAATCACTCCGAGACCCCAAAGCAGTGAGTAATAGTCCACGAAACGGGCCAGAATCGGCCGAAACTATGACTGTCGACGACCGACACGTAAACGCAACATGGGGTTCAACCACTATGGAATCGCTTCGGGACACCTAAATGATGAGTAATAGTCCACGAATCGCGTCAGAATCAGCCAAAACTGTGAGTGTTGACAACAGAGATGCAACCGCACCCCGGGGATTATAAATCCTGGAAATCGCTCTGGGACCCCCAAAACTGAGTGATAGACCAAGAAACGGGCCAGAATCGGCCCAACTGCAATTGTTGATGACCTGCACTTAAGAGCACGTTGGGCTTCAACAACCATGGAAATCGTTTTGGGGCGTAATAGTCTTTGAAACGGGTTAGAATCGACAAAAACCGCGAGTGCTGATAACCGACACGTAAACGCACCCCGCGGTTCGTTAATCGTGGAAATCACTTCGAGACCCCAAAACAGTGCGTAATAGTCCATGAAACGGGCCAGAATCGGCCAAAACTGCTAGTGTTTATGACCGACACATAAATGCACCCGAGTGTTCGTCAATCATGGAAATCACACCGGGACCCAAAAAACAGAGTGATAGTCCAAGAAACGTGCCAGAATCGGCCAAAACTGTGAGTGTTGATGACCGACACGTAAGCGCACCTTGGGGTTCAACCACTATGGAAATCACTTCGGGGCCCTAAAACAGTGAGTAAATAGTCCACGAAACGGGCCAGAATCAGCCAAATATGTGAGTTTTGATGACCGACACGAAAATGCACCCCGGGGTTCATAAATCGTGGAAATCACTCTGGGACCCCCAAAACGGAGTGATAGACCAACAAACGGGCCAGAATCGGCCCAACTGCAATTGTTGATGACCTACACTTAAGCGCACCTTGGCGTTCAACAACCATGGAAATCGTTTTGGGGTGTAATAGTCCACGAAACGGGTCAGAATCGACAAAACCCGCAAGTGCTGATAACCGACACATAAGCGCACCCGGGGGTTCGTTAATCGTGGAAATCACTCCGGGGCCCCAAAACAATGAGTAATAGTCCACGAAACGGGCCAGAATCGGCCAAAACTGCTAGTGTTGATGACCGACATGTAAACACACTACATGATTCGTTAATCATGGAAATCACTCCGAGACCCCAAAACAGTGAGTAATAGTCCACGAAACGGGCCAGAATCGGCCGAAACTATGACTGTCGACGACCGACACGTAAACGCAACATGGGGTTCAACCACTATGGAATCGCTTCGGGACACCTAAATGATGAGTAATAGTCCACGAATCGCGTCAGAATCGGCCAAAACTGTGAGTGTTGACAACAGAGATGCAACCGCACCCCGGGGATTATAAATCCTGGAAATCGCTCTGGGACCCCCAAAACTGAGTGATAGACCAAGAAACGGGCCAGAATCGTCCCAACTGCAATTGTTGATGACCTGCACTTAAGAGCACCTTGGGCTTCAACAACCATGGAAATCGTTTTGGGGCGTAATAGTCTTTGAAACGGGTTAGAATCGACAAAAACCGCGAGTGCTGATAACCGACACGTAAACGCACCCCGCGGTTCGTTAATCGTGGAAATCACTTCGAGACCCCAAAACAGTGCGTAATAGTCCATGAAACGGGCCAGAATCGGCCAAAACTGCTAGTGTTTATGACCGACACATAAATGCACCCGAGTGTTCGTCAATCATGGAAATCACACCGGGACCCAAAAAACAGAGTGATAGTCCAAGAAACGTGCCAGAATCGGCCAAAACTGTGAGTGTTGATGACCGACACGTAAGCGCACCTTGGGGTTCAACCACTATGGAAATCACTTCGGGGCCCTAAAACAGTGAGTAAATAGTCCACGAAACGGGCCAGAATCAGCCAAATATGTGAGTTTTGATGACCGACACGAAAATGCACCCCGGGGTTCATAAATCGTGGAAATCACTCTGGGACCCCCAAAAC
>NC_041388.1:418684809-418698664 GCF_002162155.2 Triticum dicoccoides | reverse complement strand
CTGAGTGATAGACCAACAAACGGGCCAGAATCGGCCCAACTGCAATTGTTGATGACCTACACTTAAGCGCACCTTGGCGTTCAACAACCATGGAAATCCTTTTGGGGTGTAATAGTCCACGAAACGGGTCAGAATCGACAAAACCCGCAAGTGCTGATAACCGACACATAAGCGCACCCGGGGGTTCGTTAATCGTGGAAATCACTCCGGGGCCCCAAAACAATGAGTAATAGTCCACGAAACGGGCCAGAATCGGCCAAAACTGCTAGTGTTGATGACCGACATGTAAACACACTACATGGTTCGTTAATCATGGAAATCACTCCGAGACCCCAAAACAGTGACTAATAGTCCACGAAACGGGCCAGAATCGGCCGAAACTATGACTGTCGACGACCGACACGTAAACGCAACATGGGGTTCAACCACTATGGAATCGCTTCGGGACACCTAAATGATGAGTAATAGTCCACGAATCGCGTCAGAATCGGCCAAAACTGTGAGTGTTGACAACAGAGATGCAACCGCACCCCGGGGATTGTAAATCCTGGAAATCACTCTGGGACCCCCAAAACTAAGTGATAGACCAAGAAACGGGCCAGAATCGGCCCAACTGCAATTGTTGGTGACCTGCACTTAAGCGCACCTTGGGCTTCAACAACCATGGAAATCGTTTTGGGGCGTAATAGTCCATGAAACGGGTTAGAATCGACAAAAACCGCGAGTGCTGATAACCGACACATCAGCGCACCCGGGGGTTCGTTAATCGTGGAAATCACTCTGGGGACCCAAAACAATGAGTAATAGTCCACGAAACGGGCTAGAATCGGCCAAAACTGCTAGTGTTGATGACCGACACATAAACGCACCCGTGTGTTCGTCAATCATGGACATCACACCGGGACCCAAAAAACAGAGTGATAGTCCAAGAAACGTGCCAGAATCGGCCAAAACTGTGAGTGTTGATGACCGACACGTAAGCGCACCTTCGGGTTCAACCACTATGGAAATCACTTCGGGGCCCCAAAAAAGTGAGTAAATAGTCCACGAAACGGGCCAGAATCAGCCAAATATGTGAGTTTTGATGACCGACACGAAAATGCACCCCGGGGTTCATAAATCGTGGAAATCACTCTGGGACCCCCAAAACAGAGTTATAGACCAAGAAACGGGCCAGAATCGGCCCAACTGCAATTGTTGATGACCTACACTTAAGCGCACCTTGGCGTTCAACAACCATGGAAATCGTTTTGGGGTGTAATAGTCCACGAAACGGGTCAGAATCGACAAAACCCGCGAGTGCTGATAACCGACAAATAAGCGCACCCGGGGGTTCGTTAATCGTGGAAATCACTACGGGGCCCCAAAACAATGAGTAATAGTCCACGAAACGGGCCAGAATCGACCAAAACTGCTAGTGTTGATGACCGACATGTAAACACACTACATGGTTCATTAATCATGGAAATCACTCTGAGACCCCAAAACAGTGAGTAATAGTCCACGAAACGGGCCAGAATCGGCCGAAACTATGACTGTCGACGACCGACACGTAAACGCACCATGGGGTTCAACCACTATGGAATCGCTTCGGGACACCTAAATGATGAGTAATAGTCCACGAATCGCGTCAGAATCGGCCAAAACTGTGAGTGTTGACAACAGAGATGCAACCGCACCCCGGGGATTGTAAATCCTGGAAATCGCTCTGGGACCCCCAAAACTAAGTGATAGACCAAGAAACGGGCCAGAATCGGCCCAACTGCAATTGTTGATGACCTGCACTTAAGCGCACCTTGGGCTTCAACAACCATGGAAATCGTTTTGGGGCGTAATAGTCCATGAAACGGGTTAGAATCGACAAAAACCGCGAGTGCTGATAACCGACACATCAGCGCACCCGGGGGTTCGTTAATCGTGGAAATCACTCTGGGGACCCAAAACAATGAGTAATAGTCCACGAATCGGGCTAGAATCGGCCAAAACTGCTAGTGTTGATGACCGACACATAAACGCACCCGTGTGTTTGTCAATCATGGAAATCACACCGGGACCCAGAAAACAGAGTGATAGTCCAAGAAACGTGCCAGAATCGGCCAAAACTGTGAGTGTTGATGACCGACACGTAAGCGCACCTTGGGGTTCAACCACTATGGAAATCACTTCGGGGCCCTAAAACAGTGAGTAAATAGTCCACGAAACGGGCCAGAATCAGCCAAATATGTGAGTTTTGATGACCGACACGAAAATGCACCCCGGGGTTCATAAATCATGGAAATCACTCTGGGACCCCCAAAATTGAGTGATAGACCAAGAAACGGGCCAGAATCGGCCCAACTGCAATTGTTGATGACCTACACTTAAGCGCACCTTGGCGTTCAACAACCATGGAAATCATTTTGGGGTGTAATAGTCCACGAAACGGGTCAGAATCGACAAAACCCGCGAGTGCTGATAACAGACACATAAGCGCACCCGGGGGTTCGTTAATCGTGGAAATCACTACGGGGCCCCAAAACAATGAGTAATAGTCCACGAAACGGGCCAGAATCGGCCAAAACTGCTAGTGTTGATGACCGACATGTAAACACACTACATGGTTGATTAATCATGGAAATCACTCCAAGACCCCAAAACAGCGAGTAATAGTCCATGAAACGGGCCAGAATCGGCCGAAACTATGACTGTCGACGACCGACACGTAAACGCACCATGGGGTTGAACCACTATGGAATCGCTTCGGGGCACCTAAATGATGAGTAATAGTCCACGAATCGCGTCAGAATCGGCCAAAACTGTGAGTGTTGACAACAGAGATGCAACCGCACCCCGGGGATTGTAAATCCTGGAAATCGCTCTGGGACCCCCAAAACTAAGTGATAGACCAAGAAACGGGCCAGAATCGGCCCAACTGCAATTGTTGATGACCTGCACTTAAGCGCACCTTGGGCTTCAACAACCATGGAAATCGTTTTGGGGCGTAATAGTCCATGAAACGGGTTAGAATCGACAAAAACCGCGAGTGCTGATAACCGACACATCAGCACACCCGGGGGTTCGTTAATCGTGGAAATCACTCTGGGACCCAAAACAATGAGTAATAGTCCACGAAACGGGCTAGAATTGGCCAAAATTGCTAGTGTTGATGACCGACACATAAACGCACCTGTGTGTTCGTCAATCATGGAAATCACACCGGGACCCAAAAAACAGAGTGATAGTCCAAGAAACGTGCCAGAATCGCCCAAAACTGTGAGTGTTGATGACCGACACGTAAGCGCACCTTCGGGTTCAACCACTATGGAAATCACTTCGGGGCCCCAAAACAGTGAGTAAATAGTCCACGAAACGGGCCAGAATCAGCCAAATATGTGAGTTTTGATGACCGACACGAAAATGCACCCCGGGGTTCATAAATCGTGGAAATCACTCTGGGACCCCCAAAACAGAGTTATAGACCAAGAAACGGGCCAGAATCGGCCCAACTGCAATTGTTGATGACCTGCACTTAAGCGCACCTTGGCGTTCAACAACCATGGAAATCGTTTTGGGTTGTAATAGTCCACGAAACGGGTCAGAATCGACAAAACCCGCGAGTGCTGATAACCGACACATAAGCGCACCCGGGGGTTCGTTAATCGTGGAAATCACTACGGGGCCCCAAAACAATGAGTAATAGTCCACGAAATGGGCCAGAATCGGCCAAAACTGCTAGTGTTGATGACCGACATGTAAACACACTACATGGTTCATTAATCATGGAAATCACTCCGAGACCCGAAAACAGTGAGTAATAGTCCACGAAACGGGCCAGAATCGGCCGAAACTATGACTGTCGACGACCGACACGTAAACGCACCATGGGGTTCAACCACTATGGAATCGCTTCGGGACACCTAAATGATGAGTAATAGTCCACGAATCGCGTCAGAATCGGCCAAAACTGTGAGTGTTGACAACAGAGATGCAACCGCACCCCGGGGATTGTAAATCCTGGAAATCGCTCTGGGACCCCCAAAACTAAGTGATAGACCAAGAAACGGGCCAGAATCGGCCCAAGTGCAATTGTTGATGACCTGCACTTAAGCGCACCTTGGGCTTCAACAACCATGGAAATCGTTTTGGGGCGTAATACTCCATGAAACGGGTTAGAATCGACAAAAACCACGAGTGCTGATAACCGACACATCAGCGCACCCGGGGGTTCGTTAATCGTGGAAATCACTCTGGGGACCCAAAACAATGAGTAATAGTCCACGAAACGGGCTAGAATCGGCCAAAACTGCTAGTGTTGATGACCGACACATAAACGCACCCGTGTGTTCGTCAATCATGGAAATCACACCGGGACCCAAAAAACAGAGTGATAGTCCAAGAAACGTGCCAGAATCGGCCAAAACTGTGAGTGTTGATGACCGACACGTAAGCGCACCTTCGGGTTCAACCACTATGGAAATCACTTCGGGGCCCCAAAACAGTGAGTAAATAGTCCACGAAACGGGCCAGAATCAGCCAAATATGTGAGTTTTGATGACCGACACGAAAATGCACCCCGGGGTTCATAAATCATGGAAATCACTCTGGGACCCCCAAAACAGAGTTATAGACCAAGAAACGGGCCAGAATCGGCCCAACTGCAATTGTTGATGACCTACACTTAAGCGCACCTTGGCGTTCAACAACCATGGAAATCGTTTTGGGGTGTAATAGTCCACGAAACGGGTCAGAATCGACAAAACCCGCGAGTGCTGATAACCGACACATAAGCGCACCCGGGGGTTCGTTAATCGTGGAAATCACTACGGGGCCCCAAAACAATGAGTAATAGTCCACGAAACGGGCCAGAATCGACCAAAACTGCTAGTGTTGATGACCGACATGTAAACACACTACATGGTTCATTAATCATGGAAATCACTCCAAGACCCCAAAACAGTGAGTAATAGTCCACGAAACGGGCCAGAATCGGCCGAAACTATGACTGTCGACGACCGACACGTAAACGCACCATGGGGTTCAACCACTATGGAATCGCTTCGGGACACCTAAATGATGAGTAATAGTCCACGAATCGCGTCAGAATCGGCCAAAACTGTGAGTGTTGACAACAGAGATGCAACCGCACCCCGGGGATTGTAAATCCTGGAAATCGCTCTGGGACCCCCAAAACTAAGTGATAGACCAAGAAACGGGCCAGAATCGGCCCAACTGCAATTGTTGATGACCTGCACTTAAGCGCACCTTGGGCTTCAACAACCATGGAAATCGTTTTGGGGCGTAATAGTCCATGAAACGGGTTAGAATCGACAAAAACCGCGAGTGCTGATAACCGACACGTCAGCGCACCCGGGGGTTCGTTAATCGTGGAAATCACTCTGGGGACCCAAAACAATGAGTAATAGTCCACGAAACGGGCTAGAATCGGCCAAAACTGCTAGTGTTGATGACCGACACATAAACGCACCCGTGTGTTCGTCAATCATGGAAATCACACCGGGACCCAAAAAACAGAGTGATAGTCCAAGAAACGTGCCAGAATCGGCCAAAACTGTGAGTGTTGATGACCGACACGTAAGCGCACCTTCGGGTTCAACCACTATGGAAATCACTTCGGGGCCCCAAAACAGTGAGTAAATAGTCCACGAAACGGGCCAGAATCAGCCAAATATGTGAGTTTGGATGACCGACACGAAAATGCACCCCGGGGTTCATAAATCATGGAAATCACTCTGGGACCCCCAAAACAGAGTTATAGACCAAGAAACGGGCCAGAATCGGCCCAACTGCAATTGTTGATGACCTACACTTAAGCGCACCTTGGCGTTCAACAACCATGGAAATCGTTTTGGGGTGTAATAGTCCACGAAACGGGTCAGAATCGACAAAACCCGCGAGTGCTGATAACCGACACATAAGCGCACCCGGGGGTTCGTTAATCGTGGAAATCACTACGGGGCCCCAAAACAATGAGTAATAGTCCACGAAACGGGCCAGAATCGACCAAAACTGCTAGTGTTGATGACCGACATGTAAACACACTACATGGTTCATTAATCATGGAAATCACTCCAAGACCCCAAAACAGTGAGTAATAGTCCACGAAACGGGCCAGAATCGGCCGAAACTATGACTGTCGACGACCGACACGTAAACGCACCATGGGGTTCAACCACTATGGAATCGCTTCGGGACACCTAAATGATGAGTAATAGTCCACGAATCGCGTCAGAATCCGCCAAAACTGTGAGTGTTGACAACAGAGATGCAACCGCATCCCGGGGATTGTAAATCCTGGAAATCGCTCTGGGACCCCCAAAACTAAGTGATAGACCAAGAAACGGGCCAGAATCGGCCCAACTGCAATTGTTGATGACCTGCACTTAAGCGCACCTTGGGCTTCAACAACCATGGAAATCGTTTTGGGGCGTAATAGTCCATGAAACGGGTTAGAATCGACAAAAACCGCGAGTGCTGATAACCGACACATCAGCGCACCCGGGGGTTCGTTAATCGTGGAAATCACTCTGGGGACCCAAAACAATGAGTAATAGTCCACGAAACGGGCTAGAATCGGCCAAAACTGCTAGTGTTGATGACCGACACATAAACGCACCCGTGTGTTTGTCAATCATGGAAATCACACCGGGACCCAGAAAACAGAGTGATAGTCCAAGAAACGTGCCAGAATCGGCCAAAACTGTGAGTGTTGATGACCGACACGTAAGCGCACCTTGGGGTTCAACCACTATGGAAATCACTTCGGGGCCCTAAAACAGTGAGTAAATAGTCCACGAAACGGGCCAGAATCAGCCAAATATGTGAGTTTTGATGACCGACACGAAAATGCACCCCGGGGTTCATAAATCATGGAAATCACTCTGGGACCCCCAAAACTGAGTGATAGACCAAGAAACGGGCCAGAATCGGCCCAACTGCAATTGTTGATGACCTACACTTAAGCGCACCTTGGCGTTCAACAACCATGGAAATCATTTTGGGGTGTAATAGTCCACGAAACGGGTCAGAATCGAGAAAACCCGCGAGTGCTGATAACAGACACATAAGCGCACCCGGGGGTTCGTTAATCGTGGAAATCACTACGGGGCCCCAAAACAATGAGTAATAGTCCACGAAACGGGCCAGAATCGGCCAAAACTGCTAGTGTTGATGACCGACATGTAAACACACTACATGGTTGATTAATCATGGAAATCACTCCAAGACCCCAAAACAGCGAGTAATAGTCCATGAAACGGGCCAGAATCGGCCGAAACTATGACTGTCGACGACCGACACGTAAACGCACCATGGGGTTGAACCACTATGGAATCGCTTCGGGGCACCTAAATGATGAGTAATAGTCCACGAATCGCGTCAGAATCGGCCAAAACTGTGAGTGTTGACAACAGAGATGCAACCGCACCCCGGGGATTGTAAATCCTGGAAATCGCTCTGGGACCCCCAAAACTAAGTGATAGACCAAGAAACGGGCCAGAATCGGCCCAACTGCAATTGTTGATGACCTGCACTTAAGCGCACCTTGGGCTTCAACAACCATGGAAATCGTTTTGGGGCGTAATAGTCCATGAAACGGGTTAGAATCGACAAAAACCGCGAGTGCTGATAACCGACACATCAGCACACCCGGGGGTTCGTTAATCGTGGAAATCACTCTGGGACCCAAAACAATGAGTAATAGTCCACGAAACGGGCTAGAATTGGCCAAAATTGCTAGTGTTGATGACCGACACATAAACGCACCTGTGTGTTCGTCAATCATGGAAATCACACCGGGACCCAAAAAACAGAGTGATAGTCCAAGAAACGTGCCAGAATCGCCCAAAACTGTGAGTGTTGATGACCGACACGTAAGCGCACCTTCGGGTTCAACCACTATGGAAATCACTTCGGGGCCCCAAAACAGTGAGTAAATAGTCCACGAAACGGGCCAGAATCAGCCAAATATGTGAGTTTTGATGACCGACACGAAAATGCACCCCGGGGTTCATAAATCGTGGAAATCACTCTGGGACCCCCAAAACAGAGTTATAGACCAAGAAACGGGCCAGAATCGGCCCAACTGCAATTGTTGATGACCTGCACTTAAGCGCACCTTGGCGTTCAACAACCATGGAAATCGTTTTGGGTTGTAATAGTCCACGAAACGGGTCAGAATCGACAAAACCCGCGAGTGCTGATAACCGACACATAAGCGCACCCGGGGGTTCGTTAATCGTGGAAATCACTACGGGGCCCCAAAACAATGAGTAATAGTCCACGAAATGGGCCAGAATCGGCCAAAACTGCTAGTGTTGATGACCGACATGTAAACACACTACATGGTTCATTAATCATGGAAATCACTCCGAGACCCGAAAACAGTGAGTAATAGTCCACGAAACGGGCCAGAATCGGCCGAAACTATGACTGTCGACGACCGACACGTAAACGCACCATGGGGTTCAACCACTATGGAATCGCTTCGGGACACCTAAATGATGAGTAATAGTCCACGAATCGCGTCAGAATCGGCCAAAACTGTGAGTGTTGACAACAGAGATGCAACCGCACCCCGGGGATTGTAAATCCTGGAAATCGCTCTGGGACCCCCAAAACTAAGTGATAGACCAAGAAACGGGCCAGAATCGGCCCAAGTGCAATTGTTGATGACCTGCACTTAAGCGCACCTTGGGCTTCAACAACCATGGAAATCGTTTTGGGGCGTAATACTCCATGAAACGGGTTAGAATCGACAAAAACCACGAGTGCTGATAACCGACACATCAGCGCACCCGGGGGTTCGTTAATCGTGGAAATCACTCTGGGGACCCAAAACAATGAGTAATAGTCCACGAAACGGGCTAGAATCGGCCAAAACTGCTAGTGTTGATGACCGACACATAAACGCACCCGTGTGTTTGTCAATCATGGAAATCACACCGGGACCCAGAAAACAGAGTGATAGTCCAAGAAACGTGCCAGAATCGGCCAAAACTGTGAGTGTTGATGACCGACACGTAAGCGCACCTTGGGGTTCAACCACTATGGAAATCACTTCGGGGCCCTAAATCAGTGAGTAAATAGTCCACGAAACGGGCCAGAATCAGCCAAATATGTGAGTTTTGATGACCGACACGAAAATGCACCCCGGGGTTCATAAATCATGGAAATCACTCTGGGACCCCCAAAACTGAGTGATAGACCAAGAAACGGGCCAGAATCGGCCCAACTGCAATTGTTGATGACCTACACTTAAGCGCACCTTGGCGTTCAACAACCATGGAAATCGTTTCGGGGTGTAATAGTCCACGAAACGGTCAGAATCGACAAAAACCGCGAGTGCTGATAACCGACACATAAGCGCACCCGGGGGTTCGTTAATCGTGGAAATCACTACGGGGCCCCAAAACAATGAGTAATAGTCCACGAAACGGGCCAGAATCGGCCAAAATTGCTAGTGTTCATGACCGACATGTAAACACACTACATGGTTCGTTAATCATGGAAATCACTCCGAGACCCCAAAACAGTGAGTAATAGTCCTTGAAACGGGCCAGAATCGGCCGAAACTATGAGTGTCGATGACCAACACGTAAACGCACCTTGGGGTTCAACCACTATGAAATCGCTTCGGGACCCCTAAATGATTAGTAATAGTCCACGAATCGCGTCAGAATTGGCCAAAACTGTGAGTCTTGACAATAGAAACGCAAACGCACCCCGGGGTTTGTAAATCATGGAAATCGATCTGGGACGCCAAAACGGTGAGTACTAGTGCACGAAACGGACCAGAAATTGGCCAAAATTGTGAGTGTCATTGACCGATACGTAAACGCACCACGGGATTCGTAAATCGTGGAAATCACTCCGAGACCCCCAAAACAAAGTAATACGCTAAGAAACGGGCCAGAATCGGCCCAAACTGCGATTGTTGATGACCTACACTTAAGCGCACAAAAACCATGGAAATCGCTTTGGGACCCCAAAACGGTGAGTAATAGTCCATGGAACGGGACAAAATCGACAAAAAACGCGAGTGTTGATGACCGACACGTAAACGCACCCCGGGGTTCGTTAATCGTGGAAATCACTCCGGGACCCCAAAATAGTGAGTAATATTCTACAAAATGGGCAAGAATCGGCCAAAAGTGTGAGTGTTGATGACTAACACTTAAACGCACTCCGCGGTTCCTTAATCGTGGAAATCACTTCAAGACCCCAAAATAGTGCGTAATAGTCTACTAAACGGGCCAGAATCGGCCAAAACTACGAGTGTTGATGACCGACACATAAACGCACCCGAGTATTCGTCAATCATGGAAATCACACTGGGACCCAAAAAACAGAGTAATAGTCCAAGAAACGTGCCAAAATCGGCCAAAACTGTGATTGTTGATGACCGACACGTACGCGTACCTTGGGGTTCAACAACTATGGAAATCACTCCGGGGCCCCAAAACAATTAGTAATAGTCCACGAAACGGGACAGAATCGGCCAAAAGTATGAGTGTTGATGACCGACACGTAAATGCACCCACGGGGTTCATAAATCGTGGAAATCACTATGGAACCCTCAAAACTAAGTGATAGACCAAGAAACGGGCCAGAATCGGCCCAACTGCGATTGTTAATGACCTACACTTAAGCGCATCTTGGGGTTCAACTAACATGGAAATTGTTTTGGGGCGTAATAGTCCACGAAACGGGTCAGAATCGACAAAACCGTGAGTGTTGGTAACTGACACATAAGCGCACCTGGGGGTTCGTTAATCGTGGAAATCACTCCAGGGCCCCAAAACAATGAGTAATAGTCCACGAAACGGGCCAGAATCAGCCAAAACTGCTAGTGTTGATGACCGACATGTAAACACACTATGGTTCGTTAATCATGGAAATCACCCCGGGACCCCAAAACAGTGAGTAATACACCACGAAACGGGCCAGAATCGGCTGAAACTATGAGTGTTGATGACCGACACATAAATGCACCCGAGTGTCCGTCGATCATGAAAATCACACCGGGACCCAAAAAATAGAGTAATAATGAACGAAACGGACCGGAAATTGGCCAAAATTGTGAGTGTCATTGACCGACATGTAAACGCACCACGGGGTTCGTAAATCGTGGAAATCACTGCGGGACCCCAAAAACTAAGTGATACTCTAAGAAACGGTCCAGAATCGGCCCAAACTGCGAGCGTTGATGACCTAAACTTAATCGCACCTTCGGGTTCAACAACCGTGGAAATCACTTTGGGACCCCAAAACGGTGAGTAACAGTCCACGAAATGTGCCAAAATCGACAAAAACAAATTGTTGATGACCGACACGTAAACGCACCCCTGGGTTCGTTAATCGTGGAAATCACTCCGGGACCCCAAAACAGTGAGTAATAGTCTACAAAATGGGCAAGAATCGGCATAAAGTGTGAGTGTTGATGAACAACACGTAAATGCACCCAGCGGTTCGCTAATCGTGGAAATCACTTCGAGACCCCAAAACAGTGCGTAATAGTCCACGAAACGGGCCAGAATCGGCCAAAACTACGAGTGTTGGTGGCTGACACATAAACGCACCCGAGTGTTCGTCAATCAGGGAAATCACACCGGGACCCAAAAAACAGAGTGATAGTCCAAGAAACATGCCAGAATCGGCCAAAACTGTGAGTGTTAATAACCGACACGTAAGCGCACCTTGGGGTTCAACAACTATGGAAATCACTTCGGGGCCCCAAAACCAGTGAGTAAATAGTCCACGAAACGGGCCAGAATCAACCAAAACTGTGAGTGTTGATGACCGACACGTAAATGCACCCCGGGGTTCATAAATCATGGAAATCACCCCCAAAACTAAGTGATAGACCAAGAAACGGGCCAGAATCGGTCCAACTGCAATTGTTGATGACCTACACATAAGCGCACCTTGGGGTTCAACAACCATGGAAATTTGTTTTGGGGCATAATAGTCCACGAAACGGGTCGTTATCGACAAAAACCGCGAGTGCTGATAACCGAGACATAAGCGCACCCGGGGTTTCGTTAATCGTGGAAATCACTCCGTGTCCCCAAAACAATGAGTAATAGTCCACGAAACGGGCCAGAATCGGCCAAAACTGCTAGTGTTGATGACCGACATGTAAACACACTCTATGGTGCGTTAATCATGGAAATCACTCCGGGACCCCAAAACAGTCAGTAATAGTCCACGAAACGGGCGACAATCGGCCGAAATTATGATGGTCGATGACCGACATGTAAACGCACCTTGGGGTTCAACCACTAAGGAATCGCTTCGGGACCCCTAAATGATGAGTAATAGTCCACGAATCGGATCATAACTGGACAAAACTGTGAGTGTTGACAACAGAGACGCAAACGCAACGTGGGGATTGTAAATCGTGGAAATCGCTCAAGGACGCCAAAATGATGAGTAATAGTGCACGAAACGGACCAGAAATTGGCCAAAATTGTGAGTGTCATTGACCGCACATAAACGCACCACAGGGTTCGTAAATTGTGGAAATCACTCCGGTACCCCCAAAACTAAGTAATACTCTAAGAAACAGGCCAGAATCGGCCCAAACTGCTATTGTTGATGACCTACACTTAAGCACACCTTGGGGTTCAACAACCATGGAAAATCGCTTTGGGACCCCAAAACGGTGAGTAATAGTCCACGAAACGGGTTAAAATCGACAAAAACCGCGAGTGTTGATGACCGACACGTAAACGCACCCCGGGGTTCGTTAATCGTGGAAATCACTCCGGGACCCCAAAACAGTGAGTAATATTCTACAAAATGGGCAAGAATTGGCCAAAAGTGTGAGTGTTGATGACCAACGTAAACGCACTCGGCGGTTCCTTAATCGTGGAAATCACTTCAAGACCTCAAAACAGTGCGTAATAGTCTACTAAACGGGCCAGAATCGGCCAAAACCGCGAGTGTTGATGACCGACACGTAAACGCACCCGAGTGTTCGTCAATCATGGAAATCACACCGGGACCCAAAAAATAGAGTAATAGTCCAAGAAACATGCCAAAGTCGGCCAAAACTGTGATTGTTGATGACCGACCCGTAAGCGCACCTTGCGGTTCAACAACTATGGAAATCACTTCGGGGCCCCAAAACAGTGAGTAAATAGTCCATGAAACGGGCCAGAATCAGCCAAAACTGTGAGTGTTGACGACCGACACGTAAATGCACCCCGGGGTTCATAAATCGTGGAAATCACTGCGGAACCCTCAAAACTGAGTGATAGACTAAGAAACGGGCCAGAATCGGCCCAACTGTGATTGTTAATGACCTACACATAAGCGCACCTTGGGGTTAATAGTCCACGAAACGGGTCAGAATCGACAAAACCGTGAGTGTTGGTAACCGACACATAAGCGCACCTGGGGGTTCGTTAATCGTGGAAATCACTCCGGGGCCCCAAAACAATGAGCAATAGTCCACGAAATGGGCCAGAATCAGAAAAAACTGCTAGTGTTGATGACCGACACGTAAACGCACCCCTAGGTTCGTTAATCATGGAAATCACTCCGGGACCCCAAAATAGTGAGTAATAGTCTACAAAATGGGCAAGAATCGGCATAAAGTGTGAGTGTTGATGAACAACACGTAAATGCACCCAGCGGTTCGCTAATCGTGGAAATCACTTCGAGACCCCAAAACAGTGCGTAATAGTCCACGAAACGGGCCAGAATCGGCCAAAACTACGAGTGTTGGTGGCTGACACATAAACGCACCCGAGTGTTCGTCAATCAGGGAAATCACACCGGGACCCAAAAAACAGAGTGATAGTCGAAGAAACATGCCAGAATCGGCCAAAACTGTGAGTGTTAATAACCGACA
>NC_041388.1:418670699-418684127 GCF_002162155.2 Triticum dicoccoides | reverse complement strand
CGGGCCAGAATCAGCCAAAACTGCTAGTGTTGATGACCGACATGTAAACACACTATGGTTCGTTAATCATGGAAATCACCCCGGGACCCCAAAACAGTGAGTAATACACCACGAAACGGGCCAGAATCGGCTGAAACTATGAGTGTTGATGACCGACACATAAATGCACCCGAGTGTCCGTCGATCATGAAAATCACACCGGGACCCAAAAAATAGAGTAATAATGAACGAAACGGACCGGAAATTGGCCAAAATTGTGAGTGTCATTGACCGACATGTAAACGCACCACGGGGTTCGTAAATCGTGGAAATCACTGCGGGACCCCCAAAACTAAGTGATACTCTAAGAAACGGTCCAGAATCGGCCCAAACTGCGAGTGTTGATGACCTAAACTTAATCGCACCTTGGGGTTCAACAACCGTGGAAATCACTTTGGGACCAAAAACGGTGAGTAACAGTCCACGAAATGTGCCAAAATCGACAAAAACAAATTGTTGATGACCGACACGTAAACGCACCCCTGGGTTTGTTAATCGTGGAAATCACTCCGGGACCCCAAAACAGTGAGTAATAGTCTACAAAATGGGCAAGAATCGGCATAAAGTGTGAGTGTTGATGAACAACACGTAAATGCACCCAGCGGTTCGCTAATCGTGGAAATCACTTCGAGACCCCAAAACAGTGCGTAATAGTCCACGAAACGGGCCAGAATCGGCCAAAACTACAAGTGTTGGTGGCTGACACATAAACGCACCCGAGTGTTCGTCAATCAGGGAAATCACACCGGGACCCAAAAAACAGAGTGATAGTCGAAGAAACATGCCAGAATCGGCCAAAACTGTGAGTGTTAATAACCGACACGTAAGCGCACCTTGGGGTTCAACAACTATGGAAATCACTTCGGGGCCCCAAAACCAGTGAGTAAATAGTCCACGAAACGGGCCAGAATCAACCAAAACTGTGAGTGTTGATGACCGACACGTAAATGCACCCCGGGGTTCATAAATCATGGAAATCACCCCCAAAACTAAGTGATAGACCAAGAAACAGGCCAGAATCGGTCCAACTGCAATTGTTGATGACCTACACATAAGCGCACCTTGGGGTTCAACAACCATGGAAATTTGTTTTGGGGCATAATAGTCCACGAAACGGGTCGTTATCGACAAAAACCGCGAATGCTGATAACCGAGACATAAGTGCACCCGGGGTTTCGTTAATCGTGGAAATCACTCCGTGTCCCCAAAACAATGAGTAATAATCCACGAAACGGGCCAGAATCGGCCAAAACTGCTAGTGTTGATGTCCGACATGTAAACACACTCTATGGTGCGTTAATCATGGAAATCACTCCGGGACCCCAAAACAGTCAGTAATAGTCCATGAAACGGGCGACAATCGGCCGAAATTATGATGGTCGATGACCGACATGTAAACGCACCTTGGGGTTCAACCACTAAGGAATCGCTTCGGGACCCCTAAATGATGAGTAATAGTCCACGAATCGGATCATAATTGGCCAAAACTGTGAGTGTTGACAACAGAGACGCAAACGCAACGTGGGGATTGTAAATCGTGGAAATCGCTCAAGGACGCCAAAATGGTGAGTAATAGTGCACGAAACGGACCAGAAATTGGCCAAAATTGTGAGTGTCATTGACCGCACATAAACGCACCACAGGGTTCGTAAATTGTGGAAATCACTCCGGTACCCCCAAAACTAAGTAATACTCTAAGAAACAGGCCAGAATCGGCCCAAACTGCTATTGTTGATGACCTACACTTAAGCACACCTTGGGGTTCAACAACCATGGAAAATCGCTTTGGGACCCCAAAACGGTGAGTAATAGTCCACGAAACGGGTTAAAATCGACAAAAACCGCGAGTGTTGATGACCGACACGTAAACGCACCCCGGGGTTCGTTAATCGTGGAAATCACTCCGGGACCCCAAAACAGTGAGTAATATTCTACAAAATGGGCAAGAATTGGCCAAAAGTGTGAGTGTTGATGACCAACACGTAAACGCACTCGGCGGTTCCTTAATCGTGGAAATCACTTCAAGACCCCAAAACAGTGCGTAATAGTCTACTAAACGGGCCAGAATCGGCCAAAACCGCGAGTGTTGATGACCGACACGTAAACGCACCCGAGTGTTCGTCAATCATGGAAATCACACCGGGACCCAAAAAACAGAGTAATAGTCCAAGAAACATGCCAAAGTCGGCCAAAACTGTGATTGTTGATGACCGACCCGTAAGCGCACCTTGCGGTTCAACAACTATGGAAATCACTTCGGGGCCCCAAAACAGTGAGTAAATAGTCCATGAAACGGGCCAGAATCAGCCAAAACTGTGAGTGTTGATGACCGACACGTAAATGCACCCCGGGGTTCATAAATCGTGGAAATCACTGCGGAACCCTCAAAACTGAGTGATAGACTAAGAAACGGGCCAGAATCGGCCCAACTGTGATTGTTAATGACCTACACATAAGCGCACCTTGGGGTTAATAGTCCACGAAACGGGTCAGAATCGACAAAACCGTGAGTGTTGGTAACCGACACATAAGCGCACCTGGGGGTTCGTTAATCGTGGAAATCACTCCGGGGCCCCAAAACAATGAGCAATAGTCCACGAAATGGGCCAGAATCAGAAAAAACTGCTAGTGTTGATGACCGACATGTAAACACACTATGGTTCGTTAATCATGGAAATCACTCCGGGACCGCAAAACAGTGAGTAATAGTCTACAAAATGGGCAAGAATCGGCATAAAGTGTGAGTGTTGATGAACAACACGTAAATGCACCCAGCGGTTCGCTAATCGTGGAAATCACTTCGAGACCCCAAAACAGTGCGTAATAGTCCACGAAACGGGCCAGAATCGGCCAAAACTACGAGTGTTGGTGGCTGACACATAAATGCACCCGAGTGTTCGTCAATCAGGGAAATCACACCGGGACCCAAAAAACAGAGTGATAGTCGAAGAAACATGCCAGAATCGGCCAAAACTGTGAGTGTTAATAACCGACACGTAAGCGCACCTTGGGGTTCAACAACTATGGAAATCACTTCGGGGCCCCAAAACCAGTGAGTAAATAGTCCACGAAACGGGCCAGAATCAACCAAAACTGTGAGTGTTGATGACCGACACGTAAATGCACCCCGGGGTTCATAAATCATGGAAATCACCCCCAAAACTAAGTGATAGACCAAGAAACGGGCCAGAATCGGTCCAACTGCAATTGTTGATGACCTACACATAAGCGCACCTTGGGGTTCAACAACCATGGAAATTTGTTTTGGGGCATAATAGTCCACGAAACGGGTCGTTATCGACAAAAACCGCGAGTGCTGATAACCGAGACATAAGCGCACCCGGGGTTTCGTTAATCGTGGAAATCACTCCGTGTCCCCAAAACAATGAGTAATAGTCCACGAAACGGGCCAGAATCGGCCAAAACTGCTAGTGTTGATGACCGACATGTAAACACACTCTATGGTGCGTTAATCATGGAAATCACTCCGGGACCCCAAAACAGTCAGTAATAGTCCACGAAACGGGCGACAATCGGCCGAAATTATGATGGTCGATGACCGACATGTAAACGCACCTTGGGGTTCAACCACTAAGGAATCGCTTCGGGACCCCTAAATGATGAGTAATAGTCCACGAATCGGATCATAATTGGCCAAAACTGTGAGTGTTGACAACAGAGACGCAAACGCAACGTGGGGATTGTAAATCGTGGAAATCGCTCAAGGACGCCAAAATGGTGAGTAATAGTGCACGAAACGGACCAGAAATTGGCCAAAATTGTGAGTGTCATTGACCGCACGTAAACGCACCACAGGGTTCGTAAATTGTGGAAATCACTCCCGTACCCCCAAAACTAAGTAATACTCTAAGAAACAGGCCAGAATCGGCCCAAACTGCTATTGTTGATGACCTACACTTAAGCACACCTTGGGGTTCAACAACCATGGAAAATCGCTTTGGGACCCCAAAACGGTGAGTAATAGTCCACGAAACGGGTTAAAATCGACAAAAACCGCGAGTGTTGATGACCGACACGTAAACGCACCCCGGGGTTCGTTAATCGTGGAAATCACTCCGGGACCCCAAAACAGTGAGTAATATTCTACAAAATGGGCAAGAATTGGCCAAAAGTGTCAGTGTTGATGACCAACACGTAAACGCACTCGGCGGTTCCTTAATCGTGGAAATCACTTCAAGACCCCAAAACAGTGCGTAATAGTCTACTAAACGGGCCAGAATCGGCCAAAACCGCGAGTGTTGATGACCGACACAGAAACGCACCCGAGTGTTCGTCAATCATGGAAATCACACCGGGACCCAAAAAACAGAGTAATAGTCCAAGAAACATGCCAAAGTCGGCCAAAACTGTGATTGTTGATGACCGACCCGTAAGCGCACCTTGCGGTTCAACAACTATGGAAATCACTTCGGGGCCCCAAAACAGTGAGTAAATAGTCCATGAAACGGGCCAGAATCAGCCAAAACTGTCAGTGTTGATGACCGACACGTAAATGCACCCCGGGGTTCATAAATCGTGGAAATCACTGCGGAACCCTCAAAACTGAGTGATAGACTAAGAAACGGGCCAGAATCGGCCCAACTGTGATTGTTAATGATCTACACATAAGCGCACCTTGGGGTTAATAGTCCACGAAACGGGTCAGAATCGACAAAACCGTGAGTGTTGGTAACCGACACATAAGCGCACCTGGGGGTTCGTTAATCGTGGAAATCACTCCGGGGCCCCAAAACAATGAGCAATAGAACACGAAATGGGCCAGAATCAGCCAAAACTGCTAGTGTTGATGACCGACATGTAAACACACTATGGTTCGTTAATCATGGAAATCACTCCGGGACCCCAAAACAGTGAGTAATACTCCACGAAACGGGCCAGAATTGGCCGAAACTATGAGTGTCGATGACCGACACGTAAACGCACCTTGGGGTTCAACAACTATGGAAATCGCTTCGGGACCCCTAAATGATGAGTAATAGTCCATGAATCGCATTAGAATTGGCCAAAACAGAGAATGTTGACGACAGACATGCAAATGCACGCCGAGGATTTTCAATCTTGGAAGTCGCTCTGGGATGCCAAAACGGTGAGTAATAGTGCATGAAACGGACAAGAAATTCGACTAAATTGTGTGTGTTATTGACCGACACGTAAATGCACCCTGGAGTTTGTCAAGCGTGGAAATCACTCCGGGACCCCCAAAACTAAGTAATAGTGCAGGAAACGGGCCAAAATCGGCCCAAACTGCGCTTGTTTATGATCGACACGTAAGGCGCAACATGGGGTTCAACAACCATGTAAATCGCTTTGGGGCCCCAAATACGTGAGTGTTGATGACCGACACGTAAACGCACCCTGCGGTTCGTTAATCACTCGTGGACCCCAAAACAGTGAGTAATAGTCCACGAAACGGCCAGAATCGGCAAAAATTGTGGGTGTTGATGACCGCCACGTAAGCGCTCATTGGGGTTCAACAACTATGGAAATCACTTTGGGACCCCAAACGGTGAGTAATAGTCCACGAAACGCGTCAAAATTGGCCAAAACGATGAGTGTTCATGACAAACACGTAAACACACCCCGGGGTTCGTAAATCGTGGAAATCACTCTGGGACCCCCAAAACTAAGTAATACTCCATGAAACGGGCTAGAATCGGCCCAAACTGAGAGTGTTGATGACCTACACTTAAGCGCACCTTGGGTTCAACAACCATGGAAATCGCTTTGGGACCACAAAACGGTGAGTAATAGTCCATGAAATGTGTCAAAATCAACAAAAATCGCGAGTGTTGATGACCGACACGTAAACGCACCCTGGGATTCGTTAATCGTGGAAATCATTCCGGGACCCCAAAACAGTGAGTAATAGTCTACAAAATGGGCAAGAATCGGCCAAAAGTGTGAGTGTTGATAACCAACACGTAAACGCACCCCGCGGTTCGTTAGTCGTGGAAATCACTTCGAGACCCGAAAACAGTGCGTAATAGTCCACGAAACGGGCCAGAATCGGCCAAAATTGCGAGTGTTGATGACCGACACATAAACGCAACCGAGTGTTCGTCAATCATGGAAATCACACCTGGACCCAAAAAATAGAGTGATAGTCCAAGAAACGTGCCAGAATCGGACAAAACTGTGAGTGTTGATGACCGACACGTAAGCGCACCTTGGTGTTCAACAACAATGGAAATCACTTCGGGGCCCCAAAACAGTGAGTAAATAGTCCATGAAACGGGCCAGAATCAGCCAAAACTGTGAGTGTTGATGACCGACACGTAAATGCACCCCAGGGTTCATAAATCTTGGAAATCACTCTGAGACCCCCAAAACTGAGTGAGAGACCAAGAAACGGGCCAGAATCGGTCCAACTGCAATTGTTGATGACCTACACATAAGCGCACCTTGGGGTTCAACAACCATGGAAATTTGTTTTGGGGCATAATAGTCCACGAAACGGGTCGTTATCGACAAAAACCGCGAGTGCTGATAACCGAGACATAAGCGCACCCGGGGTTTCGTTAATCGTGGAAATCACTCCGTGTCCCCAAAACAATGAGTAATAGTCCACGAAATGGGCCAGAATCGGCCAAAACTGCTAGTGTTGATGACCGACATGTAAACACACTCTATGGTTCGTTAATCATGGAAATCACTCCGGGACCCCAAAACAGTCAGTAATAGTCCACGAAACGGGCGACAATCGGCCGAAATTATGATGGTCGATGACCGACATGTAAACGCACCTTGGGGTTCAACCACTAAGGAATCGCGTCGGGACCCCTAAATGATGAGTAAGAGTCCACGAATCACGTTATAATTGGCCAAAACTGTGAGTGTTGACAACAGAGACGCAAACGCACCCTGGGGATTGTAAATCATGGAAATCGCTCAAGGACGCCAAAATGGTGAGTAATAGTGCACGAAACGGACCAGAAATTGGCCAAAATTGTGAGTGTCATTGACCGCACATAAACGCACCACAGGGTTCGTAAATTGTGAGTGTCATCTCAGACAGTCGCAACAGTGGTAGCTGCCGCAAAACAGGCGATTGCAGATATATCTACTTCCTTGGTGACGGGCGTTCACACTTGGACAAGGGAGAATCCAAAAAAAATACAGAGGACTTTCCCCTTGCTGACTTCTTGGCAGCACATGCTCCCGCTCCGGCTCCCGCACCTGCTCCCGCACCGGCTCCCGCACCGGCTGTCGCACCAGACGTGCTCGGTGGTGCCTCCTCTTTGGCTGAGCTCGACGCCCTCACGGTATCTGCCACACCGGCCCCCTTCAATATAAATGTATAATCTCCCGTTTTCGTTGCCTTTCGGATGTCTCACGTCGCAGACTTTTATTTGCAGGCCGACGAAACCCCGTGCACCATATTGTACACCATCGGCGAACAGAAGGTGGACGTGGGGAAGGGGACGATAATGGAGCCGAAGGAACCATTGTTCGACAGCCGGTCGATCCCCCCGAACGTCTTCAAGGTTTCCGTGGCCAGTGTCAAACCGGGCGACGAGAATTTGCCTCCTCTAATACTAGTGGGGGATGACGACGAGACCCCGCGGCGGCTTGGTGATTGTTGCAATGGGTGGGTCCTGTTGTGGCCAAAGAGTCTGCTTCGTCTGGAGGCGGCCGGGAGCACACCCACGAGCATGCAGCCTCAGCAAGGTATGAACATCAACACCTCGCCTACCCAATTAGCGTCGGGTGTCGGGTTGGGTGATAGCGGACGGGTTAAGCAGGAGGCTCCATTAGAGGCTGATGACGTCGCCATGGATGAGGATGAGGATGACGATGGCGCTGAACAGTATGTCTATACTGGCGCCTCCTCAGGGTTTGAGCATCATGAGTCGGTGCCTGAATTACCGTCTCAACGTGTTATTGACGACCATCCGGTGGTAAAGAAGCCTAGGAAGAGAGCGAGGAAATGCAAAAAAGCTGATTCTATGATCCAGCCGCCTCAGCAGCCTCGGCTTCCGGACCGTGTAGATATCCCCGATGCGGATAAATGGCATATCCCCGGTCGACCAATCCTACCTGAAACAGCGCTACGGGCCAGATTCGGCGATCTAAGGAGACTTCATGACGATGTGCTGCGGGTAGAGAAAGGCCTCATCGCCTCGAAAGATCCAGGATACCCACTCTACGTGGTTAACATTCCGCAGCAAATGTCGTACGTCAAGGGCTTCCCCGCGGATAAGTTCTTCCTCCGATTCGATTACATATTCGACATGTTTCACGTGAAGAAGCTGGATTTTACTTTTGTCCGCCTTTATGCCCTGCACATGAGCTGCATCATTGGGGTTGAGCAGATACCTCATATCTGTGTCGCTGACGCGTACTACATGCACGAGGGCTTCTTGGGAGTCTGTGCATAGCATCGTGAATACGCGAGGGATTACATCGTCAGTTTCATGCTCGCCAAGAAGGACAAGGAAGCGATTCTCGTGCCTTATCATCCCGTGTAAGTCATCCACGCTGCTATCCTTCCTTGATTTCAATAATTCATTTGCACGATGGAGGCTAATTAATTTGACGTGTACTTATTTTGCGCAGCGGCGGGCGCGCCGTCCTCATCATCCTCTACCCCCGATTCTCCCACGCTCTTTACTTGGACTCGTCGAAGAACATTCACAAAAAGGATTACACCCACATCAAAGATGTTCTCGACAGTGCTATGTTTTACTACCGAGCAAGGGGTGGAGAGGTTAGGGACAAGAAGAGAAGGGGCGGCAGGCCCGCCTTTAGCCATAAGATCGACTTCTGCTGCATCCAGCAACCGAACGATTCTCTTAATGATGGATTCTATGTCCTACACCACATGCTAGAGTACCGAAGGGATCACCAGAACCTTCACATGGCACCTAGATCTAGCGATGCCCATATTCTGCAATGGGCAAAGGACATAGGAGATATCGAGGATCATCGACTTCGAGCTGAGTTCTATAACATCCAGCGCGAACTTGCCCAAATCATCATGAATGAGGTCGTCGGAAAAACAGGGATGTTCCATGCAGAAGGATAAAAGTCGCGGGAAGACGTCCGAACATGGATAGCCTCTCAGCGTCTCGACATGAAGCCTTTCACTAAGCTCGATGACTATCTCCCTGACTTGGATGGATGGCACGACATGATGGAGTGATTGTCGATATATGACAATGTGTCCGTTTAGTCCATAATTTCTTTTATGACAAAACTTTGAGTTATCCACAGTGAAACTTTATTTGTGATGTAATTAAACCGTCCTCCTCCTCGACTAGTGAAAATCACTCTAGTTAGGTCATTTTGGGTACGATGAACTTTGTTATTTATGCTTATGATATGTTGTTTCTATTTTTGCCAAGTCTGTCTCTTTGTGTTGCTCAACTATATATGTTGCATATCATCGACTCATGTGACGATGCAGGTGCATAGATCATAAATGGTGAAGAAGTGCTACGCCAGGAGTATATATACGACAAGTGGCCGGAGTGTCAGGCCCAGGTGTACCGGTTTTCGGTTTTCGAGCGACACGCAGTACTTAGTTTGGGTTCATGCTAATGCGAGAGAGGGATACGAACTCATGTACTCAAAGTGATAGCTATTCTCGTGTATATCATTGTTTAGATGGATGACGATGTATTTGCAAGTAATCGAGACTTGTCTCGCTATTTTCGAGATTGATGACGAGAGACCACTTTGTGTTGGATGATGCTTATGATGATGACATGATTTGATGAGACTAATTGTATGTATATGCTATGATTACATTTGTATGTGGATGGTATGCTAAAGATTATTGTATAAAGCCTATTCAAATGCAAAACAAATAAAAAAACAAATCTGCAGGAAAAAAACTAATAAAACTACTAGCAGCGAGGGGGGGATTTAGCAGTAGCGTCGACTTACCAGTAGCGCTTACCCGTAAACGGCGCTGCAGATAATATCAGCAGCGTCCTTTCCTAAAGAGTGCTGCAGCTATTCATGTGTAGCAGTAGCATGGGTCAACACGCGCTATTGCTATACGTTAGCTGTAGCGCCTTATTAGTAGCGCCGGTACCCGCTCTGCTGCTAGGCTTTTCCCTAGTAGTGTACACTTAAGCGCACCTTGGGGTTCAACAACCATGGAAATCGCTTTGGGGCCCCAAAACGGTGAGTAACAGTCCACGAAACGGGTCAGAATCGACAAAAACCGCGAGTGTTGATAACCAACCCGTAAGCGCACCCAAGGGTTCGTTAATCGTGGAAATCACTCCGGGGCCCCAAAAAAGTGAGTAATAGTCCACGAAACGGGCCAGAATCGGCCAAAACTGTGAGTGTTGATGACTGACACGTAAACGCACGCCGGGGTTCGTTAATCGTGGAAATCACTCCGGGACCCCAAAACAGTGAGTAATAGTATACAAAAAAGGCAAGAATCGGACAAAAGTGTAAGTGTTGATGACCGAAACATAAACGCACCCCGCGGTTCGTTAATCGTTGAAATCACTTCGATACCCCAAAACAGTGCGTAATACTCCACGAAACGGGCCAGAATCGGCCAAAACTGCGAGTGTTGATGAGCAACACATAAATGCACCCCGGTGTTCGTCAATCATGGAAATCACGCTGAGACCCAAAAACAGAGTAATAGTCCAAGAAACGGGCCAGAATCGGCCAAAACTGTGAGTGTTGATGACCGACACGTAAATGCACCCCGTGGTTCGTTAACCATGGAAATCACTTCAGGGGCCCAAAAAAGTGAGTAATAGTCCATGATAAGGGCCAGAATCAGCCAAAACTATGAGTTTTGATGACCGACACGTAATCGTGCCTTGGGGTTCAACAACTATGGAAATCACTTCGGGACCTGAAAATGGTGAGTAATAGTCCAGAAAACATGTTAGAATTGGCCAAAATTGTGAGTGTTGCTGACCGACACGTAAACACAAACCGGGGTTCGTAAATCGTGGAAATCATTTCGGGACCCCGATAACTAAGTAATAGTCCAAGAAACGGGCCAGAATCGGCCCAAATTGTGATTGTTGATGACCTACACTTAAGTGCACCTTGGGGTTCAACAACCATAGAAATCGCTTTGGGGCCCCAAAACGGTGAGTAACAATCCACGACACGGGTCAGAATCGACAAAAACCGCGAGTGTTGATAACCAACCCGTAAGCATACCCGGGGGTTCATTAATCGTGGAAATCACTCCGGGGCCCCAAAACAGTGAGTAATAGTCCACGAAATGGGCCAGAATTGGCCAAAACTTCTAGTATTGATGACCGACATGTAAACGCACCCCACGGTTCGTTAATCGTGGAAATCACTCTGGGACCCCAAAACAGTGATTGTTGATGACCGACGAGTAAATGCACCTTGGAGTTCAACAACAATGGAAATAGCTTTGGGACCCCTAAATGGTGAGTAATAGCCCACGAATCACGTCAGAATTGGCCAAAACTGTGAGTGTTGACGTCAGACACGCAAACGCACACCGGGTATTGTGAAACCTAGAAATCGCTCTAGGACGCCAAAACAGTGAGTAATAGTCCACAAAACGGGCCAGAAGCGGCCAAACCTTTAAATGTTGATGACCGACACATAAACGCACCCTAGTGTTCGTCAATCATGGAAATCACACCGGGGCCCAAAAACAGAGTAATAGTCCAAGAAACGTACCAGAATCAGCCAAAACTGTGAGTGTTGATGACCGACACGTAAACGCACCCCGTGGTTCATTAACCGTGGAAATCACTCCGGGGCCCCAAAACAATGAGTAATAGTCCACGAAACGGGCCTGAATCAGCCAAAACTGTAAGTGTTGATGAACGACACGTAAGCACAACTTGGGGTTCAACAACTATGGAAATCACTTCGGGACCACAAAACGCTGAGTAATAGTCCACGAAACGCGTCAGAATAGGTCAAAACTGTGAGTGTTGATGACCGACACGTGAACGCACCCCGGGGTTCATAAATCGTGGAAATCACTCCGGGGCCCCCAAAACTAAGTAATACTCTAACAAACGGGCCAGAATCGACCCAAACTGTGATTGTTGATGAGCTACACTTAAGCGCACCATGGGGTTCAACAACCATGGAAGTCGCTTTGGGACCCAAAAACGGAGAGTAATAGTCCATGAAATGGGTCATAATCGACAAAAACCACAAGTGTTGATGACTGACACGTAAACGCATGCCGGGGTTCATTTATCGTGGAAATCACTTTGGGACCCTAAAACAGTGAGTAATAGTCTACAAAAAAGCCAAGAATCAGACAAAAGTGTAAGTGTTTATGACCGAAACGTAAACGCACCCCGCAGTTCGTTAATCGTTGAAATCACTTCGATACCCCAAAATAGTGCGTAATAGTCCACGTAACGGGCCAGAATAGGCCAAAAATGCGAGTGTTGATGAGCAACACATAAATGCACCCCGGTGTTCATCAATCATGGAAATCATGCCGACACCCAAAAATAGAGTAATAGTCCAAGAAACGGGCCAGAATCGGCCGAAACTGTGAGTGTTGATGACCGACACGTAAATGCACCCCGCGGTTCATTAACCGTGGAAATCACTCCGGGGGCCCAAAAAAGTGAGTAATAGTCCATGATACGGGCCAGAATCAGCCTAAACTATGAGTGTTGATGACCGACACGTAAGCGCGACTTGGGGTTCAACAACTTTGGAAATCACTTCGGGATCTGAAAACGGTGAGTAATAGTCCACGAAACAAGTTAGAATTGGATAAAGTTGTGAGTGTTGCTGACCGACACATAAACACAACCCGGGGTTCGTAAATCATGGAAATCATTTCGAGACCCCCATAACTAAGTAATAGTCCAAGAAACGGGCCAGAATCGGCCCAAACTGCTATTGTTCATGACCAACACTTAAGCGCACCTTGGGGTTCAACAACCATGGAAATCGCTTTGGGGCCCCAAAACGGTGAGTAACAGTCCACGAAACGGGCCAGAATCGACAAAACTGCGAGTGTGGATAACCAACCCGTAAGCGCACCCCGGGGTTCGTTAATCGTGGAAATCACTCCGGGGCCCCAAAACAGTGAGTAATAGCCCATGAAACGGGCCAGAATTGGCTAAAACTTCTAGTATTGATGACCGACGTGTAAATGCACCCCAGGGTTCGTTAATCATGGAAATCACTCCGGGACCCAAAAACAAAGTAATAGTCCAAGAAACGTGCCAGAATTGGCCAAAACTATGAGTGTTGATGACCGACACGTAAACACACCCCGTGGTTCATTAACCGTGGAAATCACTCCGGGGCCCCAAAACAATGTGTAATAGTCCACGAAACGGGCCTGAATCAGCCAAAACTGTGAGTGTTGATGACCGACACGTAAGCACAACTTGGGGTTCAACAACTATGGAAATCACTTCG